>NC_068425.1:25529088-25741588 GCF_023373465.1 Oncorhynchus keta | reverse complement strand
GCTTGCATGCACACACACACACACACACACACACACACACACACACACACACACACACACACACACACACACACACACACACACACACACACACACACACACACACACACACACACACACACACACACACAGTCACTGGCAGGATATTAGACAATGCAGGTATGGGGGGGGGGTACGGGCGTTGGGGTGAAAACTGCATGAAGACAAACACATCTGATTACAATGTCACGTGAGGAAAACCACTTCGTAGTGTATGTAGAGTTACAGCCAGCGGGGACATAATGAAAGTCCTATAAAGCACTGCTCTGCTGGTCTGCATCCATGCCTGGCAGCAGTGTTACACTCTGATAAATCACCAATATGGCTGCACCAGTAAGGGAGGGCTGGGGGACTGGTGGGGGGCTGGGGGTCTGCTGGAGGGCTGGGGGACTGCTGGGGGCTGCTGGGGGACTGTTGGGGGGCTGGGGGACTGCTGTGGGGCTGGGGGACTGCTGGGGTCTGGTAGGGCGCTTGGGGACTGGTAGGGGGCTTGGGGACTGCTGGGGACTGGGGGATTGTTGGGGGCTGAGGGACTGCTGGGGGCTGGGGGATTGTTGGGGGCTGAGGGCCTGCTGGGGGCTGGTGGGGCGCTGGGGGACTGCTAGGGGGCTGGGGGACTTTTGGGGGCTGGGGGACTGTTGGGGGCTGGGGGACTGCTGTGGGACTGGTAGGGGCTGGGGGACTGTTGGGGGCTGGGGACTGCTGGGGACTGGTAGGGGGCTTGGGGACTGGTGTGGGGCTGGGGGACTGCTGGGGGGCTGGGGGACTGGTGTGGGGCTGACTGTTGGGCGGCTGGGGGACTGTTGGGGGCTGGGAGACTGTTGGGAGGCTGGGGGACTGAGTGATGGTGTGGGTGGTTGGGGGCTGGGGGACTGCTGGGGAACTGGGGGACTGTTGGGGGGCGGGGAACTGGTAGGGGGCTTGGGGACTGGTGTGGGGCTGGGAGACTGGTGTGGGGCTGACTGTTGGGCGGCTGGGGGACTGTTGGGGGCTGGGAGACTTTTGGGGGGCTGGGGGACTAAGTGATGGCGTGGATGGTTGGGGGCTGGGGGACTGAGTGATGGCGTGGATGGTTGGGGGCTGGGGGACTGAGTGATGGCGTGGATGGTTGGGGGCTGGGGGACTGAGTGATGGCGTGGATGGTTGGGGGCTGGGGGACTGAGTGATGGCGTGGATGGTTGGGGGCTGGGGGACTGAGTGATGAGGTAGGGGTAAGCTACTGTGTGTGGAGGTGTTTGAGTATAAACTGCTGGGAGGGGGTCTATCTTGCTATTAACACACATCCAACCCTTTAGAGTTTTCCTTCCTTCCATCTGGGAGGGTATGGAATGGGTGTTGGTGTTGGCGTATCTGAATCTTAAAAACTTTAATATCTACGCTATAAGGACGTTCTCTCTTCCTCCTTCCTTCCATCTCTCCCTTCTTTGCTCTTTGGGATGTGAAGGTAAGGGCCAGTCTCTGAGGTGTGTTACGTACTGCCACAGACAGGGAAAGTGGGGTGTGGGTCTGAGTCACTGTGTTTGAGTTAAGTAGCCAGTCCTGTGTGAACCTGCAAGAGACCCTGTCACAACTGGGCTGCTGATGCAGACACATTACTGTGATGGACTATGGACTGGCTGGCAGAGCCAACTGAAATCTCAAGATGCTGGGCTGCCGAGAGCTGAGGACTGTCTACCACAAGAATTTATAAATATTACTCATATACTAATTGGATACTGCAGCTGATCCCAAACTGCCCAGACAATCCAAGAACATAGAAAACTATGAGATATAAGAAAATGAAAAAACATAAGTCTTACTGAAGTGGTTGAAAGGAATTATCTGTCTGAGTCATATGGCTTAGTAAGAGTAGAGTAGAAAGAGAGATAGAGAGAAAGAGAGAGAGTAGAATAGAAAGTTAGAGAGAGAGAGAGTAGAATAGAGAGAGAGAGAGAGAGAGAGAGAGAGAGAGAGAGAGAGAGAGAGTAGAGAGAGAGAGAGAGAGAGAGAGAGAGAGAGAGAGAGAGAGAGAGAGAGAGAGAGAGAGAGTAGAATGGAGAGAGGGAGACAGACAGACAGAGAGAGAGAGAGTAGAATGGAGAGGGAGACAGACAGACACAGAGAGAGAGAGAGAGAGAGAGAGAGAGAGAGAGAGAGTAGAGAACATTTAAAGTGGGCATAAGCTCCCATTGATTCATGTCTCCCAGGAGGTTGGGAGATATATTTTGCCTCAGGGGAAATAACTTTGTGGGATTTTGCTCCAGGTTGCTGCAAGAGTTCTGAACTGTAATACTCGGGAGCAATTTAAATCTCATCCAGTGCCTTGGGCCCAGAACCATGCTACCACTGGCCAAGATACACAGGGAGGACGTGACCTGCATACAAGGCTCTCTCTCTCTGTCTCTGTCTCTCTCTGTCTCTCTCTCTCTCTCTCTCTCTCTCTCTCTCTCTCTCTCTCTCTCTCTCTCTCTCTGTCTCTCTCTCTGTCTCCTCTCTCTCTCTCTCTCTCTCTGTCTCTCTCTCTCTCTCTCTCTCTCTCTCTCTCTCTCTCTCTCTCTCTCTGTCTCTCTCTCTCTCTCTCTCTCTCTCTCTCTCTCTCTCTCTCTCTCTCTCTCTCTCTCTCTCTCTCTCTCTCTCTCTCTCTCTCTCTCTCTCTCTCTCTCTCTCTCTCTCTCTCTCTCTCTCTCTCTCTCTCTCTCTCTCTCTCTGTCTCCCTCTCTCCATTTCTAAGAATGACACTTTACCTCGCTATGGCTCTATCCCCATTTTCTCTCTTTTAATTACTCTTAACTTGATCTCCTCTTTTCTCTCTCTCTCTTCTCATCATTCTCGTTCTGAGCTTCTCTTTGTAATAGTAGGGAACATGTCAATTGGCCCGGCTTGCCCAGCAGAGATTTGAATCTATTAATTAGCAATTACCCAATAAGAGAAAAATGTCAACTGACTTTGATGCAGCTGACTCCGAAGCAGAACTAATATAATTTTAAAGTACAAATTAATTTGTATATGTTTGTGTGTGAGTGGAGATTGGCATATGAATTCAGACCACGTTCTGAGGACATTGACCTTGGGAAGGTGAGTTGTTTCTGGACCCAACATGCTTTTATCCTTTTTAAAAGGCACAGAAATTAAATTCTTCTGATCGATAGGCAGGCCTCTCACATGGCAGGCTGGAGTCTCTCTTCACAGCAGCAGGGGGGCGGGCGGGGGATCGATGGACGGAAGAGCCACACTGGCACAGCGGCAGAGGGAGGGGAGAGTTCTACCTGATCCTGGAGAGTAATCTCCCCATGTAGGCTACTTAGAGAGGCCAAGGGCTAATATCCACCTCTCACACACCTGTGAGACCAGTTAACCAGGACAAAGGGCTTATGAAGGAGTAGGTCTGCTGTACACTTACTGATGATATGTTACACTTCACCAGACCGGTACACTTGGATAACTTTGAAAGTTCCCCTTGGTAAGTTGGTTAAAAATATTACATTTAAGGCAATCCTAAGGGGACACGTTAAAGGCATATTTATTGTTAATAAAGAATAAATACGTTTACGAGAGTAAAGACAGCAATGTGCACTTAGACTTAAAACATGTCTCTTGGTACAATGAAAAACAGAGGGCAGAAGAGGCTGAAAGGCATCACACTTTTTCCAAATGACTTTCTAAAGCATGTTAAAAGTTCCCAGCAAACCGCTGGGGTATAAACCTTACAAATAAGACTGCACCCAAATGTCAACTCAATCTCTTTCTATGTTTCCAGCAAACCACTGGGGTATAAACCTTACAAATAAGACTGTCCCTAAATGCCAAATCAATCTCTTTCTATGTTTCCAGGGGTATAAACCTTACAAATAAGACTGCACCCAAATGTCAACTCAATCTCTTTCTATGTTTCCAGCAAACCACTGGGGTATAAACCTTACAAATAAGACTGTCCCTAAATGCCAAATCAATCTCTTTCTATGTTTCCAGGGGTATAAACCTTACAAATAAGACTGCCCCAAAATGCCAAATCAATCCCTTTCTATGTTTCCAGCAAACCACTGGGCTATAAACCTTACAAATAAGACTGTCCCCAAATGCCAAATCAATCTCTTTCTATGTTTCCAGGGGTATAAACCTTACAAATAAGACTGCCCCCAAATGCCAAATCAATCCCTTTCTATGTTTCCAGCAAACCACTGGGGTATAAACCTTACAAATAAGACTGCCCCCAAATGCCAAATCAATCTCTTTCTATGTTTCTAGGGGTATAAACCTTACAAATAAGACTGTCCCCAAATGCCAAATCAATCTCTTTCTATGTTTCCAGGGGTATAAACCTTACAAATAAGACTGTCCCCAAATGCCAACTCAATCCCTTTCTATGTTTCCAGCAAACCACTGGGGTATAAACCTTACAAATAAGACTGCCCCCAAATGCCAACTCAATCCCTTTCTATGTTTCCAGCAAACCACTGGGGTATAAACCTTACAAATAAGACTGTCCCCAAATGCCAACTCAATCCCTTTCTATGTTTCCAGCAAACCACTGGGGTATAAACCTTTCAAATAAGACTGTCCCCAAATGCCAACTCAATCCCTTTCTATGTTTCCAGGGGTATAAACCTTACAAATAAGACTGCCCCAAAATGCCAAATCAATCTCTTTCTATGTTTCCAGGGGTATAAACCTTACAAATAAGACTGCCCCAAAATGCCAAATCAATCTCTTTCTATGTTTCCAGGGGTATAAACCTTACAAATAAGACTGCCCCAAAATGCCAAATCAATCTCTTTATATGTTTCCAGGGGTATAAACCTTACAAATAAGACTGCCCCCAAATGCCAAATCAATCTCTTTCTATGTTTCCAGGGGTATAAACCTTACAAATAAGACTGCACCCAAATGTCAACTCAATCTCTTTCTATGTTTCCAGCAAACCACTGGGGTATAAACCTTACAAATAAGACTGCCCCCAAATGCCAAATCAATCTCTTTCTATGTTTCCAGGGGTATAAACCTTACAAATAAGACTGCCCCCAAATGCCAAATCAATCCCTTTCTATGTTTCCAGCAAACCACTGGGGTATAAACCTTACAAATAAGACTGCCCCCAAATGCCAAATCAATCCCTTTCTATGTTTCCAGCAAACCACTGGGGTATAAACCTTACAAATAAGACTGCCCCCAAATGCCAAATCAATCTCTTTCTATGTTTCCAGGGGTATAAACCTTACAAATAAGACTGCCCCCAAATGCCAAATCAATCTCTTTCTATGTTTCCAGCAAACCACTGGGGTATAAACCTTACAAATAAGACTGCCCCCAAATGCCAAATCAATCTCTTTCTATGTTTCCAGGGGTATAAACCTTACAAATAAGACTGCCCCAAAATGCCAAATCAATCTCTTTCTATGTTTCCAGGGGTATAAACCTTACAAATAAGACTGCCCCCAAATGCCAACTCAATCCCTTTCTATGTTTCCAGCAAACCACTGGGGTATAAACCTTACAAATAAGACTGCCCCCAAATGCCAACTCAATCCCTTTCTATGTTTCCAGCAAACCACTGGGGTATAAACCTTACAAATAAGACTGTCCCCAAATGCCAACTCAATCCCTTTCTATGTTTCCAGCAAACCACTGGGGTATAAACCTTTCAAATAAGACTGTCCCCAAATGCCAACTCAATCCCTTTCTATGTTTCCAGCAAACCACTGGGGTATAAACCTTACAAATAAGACTGTCCCCAAATGCCAAATCAATCTCTTTCTATGTTTCTAGGGGTATAAACCTTACAAATAAGACTGTCCCCAAATGCCAAATCAATCTCTTTCTATGTTTCCAGGGGTATAAACCTTACAAATAAGACTGTCCCCAAATGTCAACTCAATCCCTTTCTATGTTTCCATCAAACCACTGGGGTATAAACCTTACAAATAAGACTGTCCCCAAATGCCAACTCAATCCCTTTCTATGTTTCCAGGGGTATAAACCTTACAAATAAGACTGCCCCCAAATGCCAACTCAATCCCTTTCTATGTTTCCATCAAACCACTGGGGTATAAACCTTACAAATAAGACTGTCCCCAAATGCCAACTCAATCCCTTTCTATGTTTCCAGCAAACCACTGGGGTATAAACCTTACAAATAAGACTGTCCCCAAATGCCAACTCAATCCCTTTCTATGTTTCCAGCAAACCACTGGGGTATAAACCTTTCAAATAAGACTGTCCCCAAATGCCAACTCAATCCCTTTCTATGTTTCCAGCAAACTACTGGGGTATAAACCTTACAAATAAGACTGTCCCCAAATGCCAACTCAATCCCTTTCTATGTTTCCAGCAAACCACTGGGGTATAAACCTTACAAATAAGACTGTCCCCAAATGCCAACTCAATCCCTTTCTATGTTTCCAGCAAACCACTGGGGTATAAACCTTACAAATAAGACTGTCCCCAAATGCCAACTCAATCCCTTTCTATGTTTCCAGCAAACCACTGGGGTATAAACCTTACAAATAAGACTGTCCCCAAATACCAACTCAATCCCTTTCTATGTTTCCAGCAAACCACTGGGCTATAAACCTTACAAATAAGACTGTCCCCAAATGCCAACTCAATCCCTTTCTATGTTTCCAGCAAACCACTGGGGTATAAACCTTACAAATAAGACTGTCCCCAAATGTCAACTCAATCTCTTTCTATGTTTCCAGCAAACCACTGGGGTATAAACCTTACAAATAAGACTGTCCCTAAATGCCAAATCAATCTCTTTCTATGTTTCCAGGGGTATAAACCTTACAAATAAGACTGCCCCAAAATGCCAAATCAATCTCTTTCTATGTTTCCAGGGGTATAAACCTTACAAATAAGACTGCCCCCAAATGCCAAATCAATCCCTTTCTATGTTTCCAGCAAACCACTGGGGTATAAACCTTACAAATAAGACTGCCCCCAAATGCCAAATCAATCTCTTTCTATGTTTCCAGGGGTATAAACCTTACAAATAAGACTGCCCCCAAATGCCAAATCAATCCCTTTCTATGTTTCCAGCAAACCACTGGGGTATAAACCTTACAAATAAGACTGTCCCCAAATGCCAAATCAATCTCTTTCTATGTTTCTAGGGGTATAAACCTTACAAATAAGACTGTCCCCAAATGCCAAATCAATCTCTTTCTATGTTTCCAGGGGTATAAACCTTACAAATAAGACTGCCCCCAAATGTCAACTCAATCCCTTTCTATGTTTCCATCAAACCACTGGGGTATAAACCTTACAAATAAGACTGTCCCCAAATGTCAACTCAATCCCTTTCTATGTTTCCATCAAACCACTGGGGTATAAACCTTACAAATAAGACTGTCCCCAAATGCCAACTCAATCCCTTTCTATGTTTCCAGGGGTATAAACCTTACAAATAAGACTGTCCCCAAATGTCAACTCAATCCCTTTCTATGTTTCCAGGGGTATAAACCTTACAAATAAGACTGTCCCCAAATGCCAACTCAATCCCTTTCTATGTTTCCAGGGGTATAAACCTTACAAATAAGACTGTCCCCAAATGCCAACTCAATCCCTTTCTATGTTTCCAGCAAACCACTGGGGTATAAACCTTTCAAATAAGACTGTCCCCAAATGCCAACTCAATCCCTTTCTATGTTTCCAGCAAACTACTGGGGTATAAACCTTACAAATAAGACTGTCTCCAAATGCCAACTCAATCCCTTTCTATGTTTCCAGCAAACCACTGGGGTATAAACCTTACAAATAAGACTGTCCCCAAATGCCAACTCAATCCCTTTCTATGTTTCCAGCAAACCACTGGGGTATAAACCTTACAAATAAGACTGTCCCCAAATGCCAACTCAATCCCTTTCTATGTTTCCAGCAAACCACTGGGGTATAAACCTTACAAATAAGACTGTCCCCAAATGCCAACTCAATCCCTTTCTATGTTTCCAGCAAACCACTGGGGTATAAACCTTACAAATAAGACTGTCCCCAAATGCCAACTCAATCCCTTTCTATGTTTCCAGCAAACCACTGGGGTATAAACCTTACAAATAAGACTGTCCCCAAATACCAACTCAATCCCTTTCTATGTTTCCAGCAAACCACTGGGGTATAAACCTTACAAATAAGACTGTCCCCAAATGTCAACTCAATCCCTTTCTATGTTTCCAGCAGTGCTCCCCAGTGGGTTGACGGGCCCATTATGAAAAACAGTGAAGGATATTGTGCAGCAGAAAATAGATGATGCTCATAAAAGCCTACAAGAGCCTGCTGGTGAAGAAGTGCTGTGCTCAGCAATTAAGAAGATAATTCATCTCTAATGAGATTGATCTATCTGATTTATTAGCTCTTAAACAGGCATCATCTCCCCTGCTGTATTAAAGCCCATCCTAACAACCTACCTAATTGTGTGTGTGGTGGGGTGGGGTGTGTGGAGGGGGTGTGTGTGTGTGTGGAGGGGTGGGGTGTGGAGGGTGTGTGGGGTGTGTGGTGTGGGTGGAGGGGTGTGTGGAGGGGGTGTGTGTGTGTGTGTGTGGTGGGGTGGGGTGTGTGGAGGGGGTGTGTGTGTGTGTGTGTGGAGGGGTGGGGTGTGTGGAGGGGTGTGTGTGTGTGTGTGGTGGGGTGGGGTGTGTGGGGGTGTGTGTGTGTGTGTGTGTGTGTGTGTGTGTGTGTGTGTGGAGGGGTGGGGTGTGTGGAGGGTGTGTGTGTGTGTGTGTGTGGAGGGGTGGGGTGTGTGGAGGGTGTGTGTGTGTGTGTGGAGGGGTGGGGTGGGTGTGCTGTATAAATCCTACCTCCTAGGGTGACACACTGTGCAGCAGCTGAAGGTACTAAGCTGGGAGGCTTTGATTCTCATTGAGCTGACTGTATAGTCCCACTAACATACCAGACTTTAGCTTTACCAAGCTTTTACAAGGTTGTCACTACCACCTAGCATATGTTGAAGTTAGATCAGGAAGAGGCTAGATCAGGAATAGAGGGATGACAGAACGAGGAGAGACTAAGTCAGATAAAAGAAGGTAAAGCGAGTTAGCAGCCCACCCACTCAACAAGGAAGTGATGGGGGATATAGTCAGCCACGTCCTATGAGTTTAACTGCATGTTCATATGGAAAATGGAGATGATGGAGAGAGAGGATGAAGGGACAGGATGGAGGGAGAGGATGGAGGGAGAGGATGGAGGGGATGGAGGGAGAGGATGTAGAGGATGGAGGGAGAGGATGGAGAGAATGGAGGGAGATGATGAAGGGAGAGGGTGGAGGGAGAGGATGGAGGGAGAGGATGGAGGGGATAGAGGGAGAGGATGGAGAGGATGGAGGGAGAAGATGGAGAGGATGGAGGGAGAGGATGGAGGGAGGGATAGGATGGAGGGAGAGGATGAAGGGAGAGGATGTGGGAGAGGATGGAGGGAGAGGATGGAGGGAGAGGATGGAGGGAGAGGATGGAGGGAGAGGATGGAGGGAGAGGATGAAGGGAGAGGATGGAGGGAGAGGATGGAGGGAGAGGATGGAGGGGATGGAGGGATAGGATGGAGGGAGAGGATGGAGAGAGAGGATGAAGGGAGAGGATGGAGGGAGAGGATGGAGGGAGAGGATGGAGAGGATGGAGGGAGAGGATGGAGGGAGAGGATGAAGGGAGAGGATGGAGGGAGAGGATAGACTGAGAGGATAGAGTGAGAGGATGAAGGGAGAGGATGGAGGGAGAGGATGGAGGGAGAGGATGGAGGGAGAGGATGAAGGGAGAGGATGGAGGGAGAGGATGGAGGGGATGGAGGGATAGGATGGAGAGGATGGAGAGAGAGGATGAGGGGAGAGGATGGTGGGAGAGGATGGAGGGAGAGGATGAAGGGAGAGGATGGAGGGAGAGGATGAAGGGAGAGGATGGAGGGAGAGGATGGAGGGAGGGATAGGATGGAGGGAGAGGATGAAGGGAGAGGATGGTGGGAGAGGATGAAGGGAGAGGATGGAGGGAGAGGATGGAAGGAGAGGATGGAGGGAGAGGATGAAGGGAGAGGATGGAGGGAGAGGATGGAGGGAGAGGATGAAGGGGGAGGATGGAGGGAGAGGATGAAGGGAGAGGATGGAGGGAGAAGATGAAGAAGGGCGAGACAGAGGGAGAGGATGAAGGGAGAGGATGAAGATGGGCGAGACAGAGGGAGAGGATGAAGGGAGAGGATGAAGAAGGGCGAGACAGAGGGAGAGGATGACGGGAGAGGATGAAGAAGGGCGAGACAGAGGGAGAGGATGAAGGGAGAGGATGAAGAAGGGCGAGACAGAGGTAGAGGATGAAGGGAAAGGATGAAGAAGGGTGAGACAGAGGTAGAGGATGAAGGGAGAAGATGAAGAAGGGCGAGACAGAGGGAGAGGATGAAGAAGGGCGAGACAGAGGGAGAGGATGAAGGGAGAGGATGAAGAAGGGCGAGACAGAGGGAGAGGATGAAGGGAGAGGATGAAGAAAGGCGAGACAGAGGGAGAGGATGAAGGGAGAGGATGAAGAAGGGCGAGACAGAGGGAGAGGATGAAGGGAGAGGATGAAGAAGGGCGAGACAGAGGGAGAGGATGAAGGGAGAGGATGAAGAAGGGCGAGACAGATGGAGAGCTGGGTATACATAACACACCAAGAAGGTTAACTGGACATTTGTTTTTTATGCTAGAACATTTTACCACCTTGAACTCACAACACTAATTTAATTATTTTCTGAGTGAATCAGCATGCATGCAGACATCATGTTGAAAACTACAGTCTATAAACTGTTTACATATTTTGCACAACCTATAAACCTATTTCATGTCCATTTTCCTCTTCACGGCACATTTAGTTTAAAAACCATGAAACCAATCTCAAACTCCTTGTTTGGCAGTTCATAAAACAGTCCAACTGATTCATTCACATGAATTTACATGAATTAATTTGTGTAACATGCAACACTCCTCATCCAAAATAAATACATGCCACCTGGCAGCGAGGCTAATGGTTACACTCTCATATTCTTACATTGGCAGAGGTGGGTGATTGGCAGTTATGGAAATCAGATTCAACACTTTAATATGCTTGATCAATGAATTAATAATGTCTGAGGGGACAGATTGTATCCCTCCCTGCATGTTCTTATCACCAAGTCAATCAGTCCAGTGACTTAGCTAAATACTGTTAACCCAATCACTCCCTTCCACACTCCCTGATAAGTCCAGAATGGCACCCTATTCTCTATATAGTGCAATTCTTTTGACCAGAGCCCTAGAATTTATGTATATTAAAATGAATTAAAATGGCCTGAATCTAAAATAATTATTTGACTTCTTTGAATACAATAGAATATCCCTTAACCAGAACAAGAGGGGAATTTATAATTTACAGACTGAATTTACAGACTTCTTCCTCTCTCTCTCTCTCACCCCCAACTCTCTCTCTCTATCTCTCTCTCACCCCCGTCTATCTCTCTCTCTCAAACATAGAAACAGACAAGCACACCAACACAAACACACTGATAGAGGTCACAGCACAGTAGAGGAGAGGGAAGGTAAAGACTTACAATGATGTTAACATCCATCTCTCTAATTTGCTCCTGAATCCCTCTAGAGACCGTTGCTCTAGAGCACACAAAAAAACGATACATACCTCGGCCTAAACATCAGTACCACAGGTAACAGGTAAGCTGTGAATGATCTGAGAGACAAGGCAAGAAGGGTCTTGTCAAAATGAACATCAAATTCAACATAGAATCTGGCTAGAAATTCTTTAATCAGTTGTAAAACCCTAAAACCCAACCTTTATGGTTGTGAGGTCTGGGGTCCGCTCACCAAGCAAGAATTCACTAAATTTGACAAACACCAAATCTGTATGCAGAATTCTGCTAAAATATCCTCCATTAATTATCAAATGATCAAAATCCAGAAAAGAGACGTTAAATTCTACAACCACCTAAAAGGAAGCGATTCCCAAACCTTCCATAACAAAGCCATCACCTACAGAGAGATGAATCTGGAGAAGAGTCCCCTAAAGCAAGCTGGTCCTGTGGCTCTGTTCACAAACACACCCTACAGAGCCCCAGGACAGCAACACAATTAAACCCAATCAAATCATGAGACAACAAAAAGATAATTACTTGACACATTGGGAAAAATTACAAATGAACGGAGCAAACTAGAATACTATTTGGCCCTAAACAGAGAGTACAGTGGCAGAATACCTGACATCTGTGACTGACCCAAAATGAAGGAAACCTTTGACTATGTACAGACTCAGTGAGCATAGCCTTGTTATTGAGAAAGTCCGCCGAAGGGAGACCTGGCTCTCAAGAGAAGACAGGCTATGTGCTCACTGCCCACAAAATGAGGTGGAAACTGAGCTGCACTTCCTAACCTCCTGCCCAATGTATATTAGAGAAACATATTTCCCTCAGATTACACAGAACCATAAAGGATTAGAAAACAAATACAATTTTGACAGACTCCCATATCTATTGGGTGAAATACGTGATGTGCCATCACAGCTGCAACATTTGTGACCTGTTGCCACAAGAAAAGGCCAACCAGTGAAGAACAAACGCCATTGTAAATACAACCCATGTTTATGTTTACTTATTTTCCTTTTTGTACTTTAACACTGTATATAGACATAATATGACATTTGCAATGTCTATATTCCTTTGGAACTTTTGTGAGCGTAATGTTCACTGTTAATTTTATAATGTTAATTTCACTTTTGTTTATTATCTATTTCATATGCTTTGGCAATGTAATTTGTTTCCCATGCTAATAAAGCCCTTTGAATTGACATTGAGAGAGCAGTAGGTCTGTTCACCAAGGCTGCCCTGGCCTTACGCTCCAGTGGCTTGCTAGGTAAAGGTAGGGGGAGCCACATGGAGGAGGGATGCCTCAGAGTTTGGACATGACTTCAAAACAATGCCACACCAAAGGGGCGCCTGTCATTCCCTCTTACACACCCTGAGTGTGTGATCAAACACAACGCACTGGGGAGAAAACATGCTGACTGTCTGTGATACTAAGTCCTTCTGTGAGTCAGTGAGTGAGTGAGTGAGTGAGAGAGAGAGAGAGAGAGAGAGAGAGAGAGAGAGAGAGAGAGAGAGAGAGAGAGAGAGAGAGAGAGAGAGAGAGAGAGAGAGAGAGAGAGAGAGAGAGAGGGAGGGAGGGAGGAAGGGAGGAAGTGAGAGAGATGGAGGAAGTGAGAGTGGGGAAAAGCTTTAAAGGACTGTAGGGTACACCACATGCTGCTGTGGTCTCCCTGGTTACAGCAGGTGTCTACTAATGCTTTTCACCACAGGTGGCAGCTTTGAAGTTTCAAAATGGCTGACAGAGTGACAGTTGATAATGTACACCTTAAATAGATTCATTTATTTTTGTTCACAGAGAGAGGAGAAATTCTAATGGATGTTTTGTGACCTGCTGGCAAACCTTCAACAAGTTACACTAGTTCTTCCACGTCTGCCTAATGTAGGTGTAAAATAATATACATTTCCTACTAATTATAAAATACCAGTCTGAATCTTTTTTTAAATTACACTAGTCTCACTTGAAAATAGACTTACATTTCTTCAGCCACTGTACAATGAAACATTTAGTGCTTTGAAAACATGGAAATAAACAAAGCACTCTAACTAATGTACAATTATCAGTCAGCACTAGTTGATTAGACTTCATTGGAACTCGTAAATTGTCTCACATTGTTTTAATTGCAGCTGCTATACAAGAGTCAAAACACATTTTTACAAACTATACATTCAGATCAAAACTAAGTCAATAATGAAGACATTTTTTACAATCAGGTTAGTTTTTCTTCTTTTTAAATCTAAAATGTCATTTGTGATTCATTTCAATTTAATTAGTGTAGACTTCTGCAATTGTCTTCTAAACGCTTCATCCAATCAATCAGAGAAATGTTGAAGCACCTTTAAATGGTTGAGATGGGAGTCCCAGGGCCTCAGTTAGAGTGAGGCTGCAGTACCCTGCACTGATTGTATTGTCTCTCAGTTCAGGTTTTATAACTTGATGTTCTTTAAGAGTAGAATTCTAACTACGGTGGTAAACAGGATCATAAATCAAGAATCAAATCATTTTCAAAACACAGTGAAGAGAAGAGAGTCAATAACAACATCCAAACCACCATCTTTCCTTGTCATTTCTGATATTCTCCTGTCTTTTATCATGGTGGCATCTATCTTTCATTACTGTGTTCCTCTCGGTGTTGCCCCAGCTAGCCATGCTATATATCTCTCTACAGCCCAGTGGAAAGTAAACATAAGATCATATTTTCATTACATGAGGAATCTTCACCATCTCAGATGGAAGGGTTCAAATAATGAATAACAGTTTAAAGATGAAGCTACATCGCTCCAACCAAATACCCATAGATGAGATTGGCAGCTTTAAATAAAACATATCAGCTCGTCTGTCTCGCTATAAATAAAGGTAAATAAAATACTGCTCCAACAGTGAAGGAAAGGTAAGCAAAGGAGGCCTCCTGGGTGGCGCAGTGGTTAAGGGCGCTGTACTGCAGCGCCAGCTGACCCACCAGAGACTCTGGGTTTGCGCCCAGGCTCTGTCGTAGCCGGCCGCGACTGGGAGGTCCGTGGGACGACGCACAATTGGCCTAGTGTCGTCCGGGTTAGGGAGGGTTTGACCGGTAGGGAAATTCTTGTCTCATCGCGCACCAGCGACTCCTGTGGCGGGCCGGGCGCAGTGCGTGCTAACCAAGGTTGCCAGGTGCATGGTGTTTCCTCCGACACATTGGTGCGGCTGGCTTCCGGGTTGGATGCGCGCTGTGTTAAGAAGCAGTGCGGCTTGGTTGAGTTGTGTATCGGAGGACGCATGACTTTCAATCTTCGTCTCTCCCGAGCCCGTACGGGAGTTGTAGCGATGAGACAAGATAGTAGCTACTAAACAATTGGATACCACGAAATTGGGGAGAAAAAGGGGTAAAATTAAACAACAAAAATAAATAAAAGGTAAATAAAGGAAAATTGATTAAATGTACAGAAAAATCCCCCAAAACTCCTCTCTGCATCACCCTTTCCCTTATGTTACAAAACCATGATAAACTCTGAAAATGTTCTTTAAAAACTAGTGACAGAGGTGTACTATTATCCCCTTGGCTAGTGACAGAGGTGTACTATTATCCCCTTGGCTAGTGACAGAGGTGTACTATTATCCCCTTGGCTAGTGACAGAGGTGTACTATTATCCCCTTGGCTAGTGACAGAGGTGTACTATTATCCCCTTGGCTAGTGACAGAGGTGTACTATTATCCCCTTGGCTAGTGACAGAGGTGTACTATTATCCCCTTGGCTAGTGACAGAGGTGTACTATTATCCCCTTGGCTAGTGACAGAGGTGTACTATTATCCCCTTGGCTAGTGACAGAGGTGAACTATTATCCCCTTGGCTAGTGACAGAGGTGTACTATTATCCCCTTGGCTAGTGACAGAGGTGTACTATTATCCCCTTGGCTAGTGACAGAGGTGTACTATTATCCCCTTGGCTAGTGACAGAGGTGTACTATTATCCACTTGGCTAGTGACAGAGGTGTACTATTATTCCCTTGGCTAGTGACAGAGGTGTACTATTATCCCCTTGGCTAGTGACAGAGGTGAACTATTATCCCCTTGGCTAGTGACAGAGGTGTACTATTATCCCCTTGGCTAGTGACAGAGGTGTACTATTATCCCCTTGGCTAGTGACAGAGGTGTACTATTATCCCCTTGGCTAGTGACAGAGGTGTACTATTATCCCCTTGGCTAGTGACAGAGGTGTACTATTATCCCCTTGGCTGGTGACAGAGGTGTACTATTATCCCCTTGGCTAGTGACAGAGGTGTACTATTATCCCCTTGGCTAGTGACAGAGGTGTACTATTATCCCCTTGGCTAGTGACATTGGTGTACTATTATCCCCTTGGCTAGTGACAGAGGTGAACTATTATCCCCTTGGCTAGTGACAGAGGTGTACTATTATCCCCTTGGCTAGTGACAGAGGTGTACTATTATCCCCTTGGCTAGTGACAGAGGTGTACTATTATCCCCTTGGCTAGTGACAGAGGTGTACTATTATCCCCTTGGCTAGTGACAGAGGTGTACTATTATCCCCTTGGCTAGTGACAGAGGTGTACTATTATCCCCTTGGCTAGTGACATTGGTGTACTACTATCCCCTTGGCTAGTGACAGAGGTGAACTATTATCCCCTTGGCTAGTGACAGAGGTGTACTATTATCCCCTTGGCTAGTGACAGTGGTGTACTATTATCCCCTTGGCTAGTGACATTGGTGTACTATTATTCCCTTGGCTAGTGACATTGGTGTACTATTATCCCCTTGGCTAGTGACATTGGTGTACTATTATTCCCTTGGCTAGTGACATTGGTGTACTATTATCCCTTGGCTAGTGACAGAGGTGTACTATTATCCCCTTGGCTAGTGACAGAGGTGTACTATTATCCCCTTGGCTAGTGACAGAGGTGTAATCTGCATTAAAAGCCGTCGCAGGTTCTAATGTGGTACAGATGAGGGACTGTCAGTACTGTCAGAAGCAGCCATCTCCCTCCCTCCCGTTGGTTGTGAGCCGTGAAAGCCAGCCTCTCTCTCTGCTGTCTGTCAATCAATATTTTATCACCTCAGGGTTAGCATGTACACAGGTGGCCAACCGAGAGGAAGAGATTGCAAAGCTAAAGGCAGGCGTGGAGATAGGTGGTAGGAGAGAGGGAGGATGAAGAGCAATATAAAAAGAAAAAGGGAGAGTTAGAGAGAGAGATAAAGTGTATTTAAATGACCTCTGCTTTAGCCCAACTTCGGAACCTCTTTCCCTTGTAGTTTATGATGAATCATCCTTCTTTGCCGTTAGTTAATGTGGTGATTCCCTTCAGTCATTTAGTTTTCAACACAGATTGATAAGCCACCATGGCTGTGGGGGAGGAGAAGTGCAGTCACTCAGACAGGAACAGGAGTTCTAGGAGCCACAGACAGGCCGGTATGACTCACTGAGGGACAGAGACTTGGACCCCCACAGGCAATCTCAAGGTTCTACAGGGTAAGAGGGTGGACATAAGGGATGGGAAGCTTTCATTTGGCTACTAGGTTTAGAAAAACAGAACTCTTTCCCCTCTAGCTACTTTTGATTAAATGTCCTCTCTCTCTCTCAATTTTCCCTGCTCACCCAGGCAGTAACCATCCCCATCATCTCCATCAGGCAGTGCTCCAGAGGCCCCATACCCTCCCCTGGCTCTCCACCCCTCCCCTGGCTCTCCACCCCTCCCCTGGCTCTCCACCCCTCCCCTGGCTCTCCACCCCTCTCCCCTGGCTCTCCACCCCTCCCCTGGCTCTCCACCCCTCTCCTGGCTCTCCACCCTTCCCCTGGCTCTCCACGCTTCCCCTGGCTCTCCACCCCTCCTCTGGCTCTCAACCCCTCTCCTGGCTCTCCACCCCTCCCCTGGCTCTCCACCCCTCCCCTGGCTCTCCACCCCTCCCCTGGCTCTCCACCCTTCCCCTGGATCTCCACCCCTCCCCTGGCTCTCAACCCCTCCCCTGGCTCTCCACCCCTCCCCTGGCTCTCCACACTTCCCCTGGCTCTCCACCCCTTCCCTGGCTCTCCACCCCTCCCCTGGCTCTCTACCCTTCCCCTGGATCTCCACCCCTCCCCTGGCTCTCAACCCCTCCCCTGGCTCTCCACCCTTCCCCTGGATCTCCACCCCTCCCCTGGCTCTCCACCCCTCCCCTGGCTCTCCACCCTTCCCCTCGATCTCCACCCCTCCTCTGGCTCTCAACCCCTCTCCTGGCTCTCCACCCCTCCCCTGGCTCTCCACCCCTCCCCTGGCTCTCCACCCCTCCCCTGGCTCTCCACCCCTCCCCTGGCTCTCCACCCCTCCCCTGGCTCTCCACCCTTCCCCTGGCTCTCCACCCCTCCCCTGGCTCTCCACCCCTCCCCTGGCTCTCCACCCTTCCCCTGGATCTCCACCCCTCCCCTGGCTCTCAACCCCTCCCCTGGCTCTCCACCCCTTCCCTGGCTCTCCACCCCTCCCCTGGCTCTCCACCCTTCCCCTCGATCTCCACCCCTCCTCTGGCTCTCAACCCCTCTCCTGGCTCTCCACCCCTCCCCTGGCTCTCCACCCCTCCCCTGGCTCTCCACCCCTCCCCTGGCTCTCCACCCCTCCCCTGGCTCTCTACCCCTCCCCTGGCTCTCCACCCCTCCCCTGGCTCTCCACCCCTCCCCTGGCTCTCCACACTTCCCCTGGCTCTCCACCCCTTCCCTGGCTCTCCACCCCTCCCCTGGCTCTCTACCCTTCCCCTGGATCTCCACCCCTCCCCTGGCTCTCAACCCCTCCCCTGGCTCTCCACCCTTCCCCTGGATCTCCACCCCTCCCCTGGCTCTCAACCCCTCCCCTGGCTCTCCACCCCTTCCCTGGCTCTCCACCCTTCCCCTCGATCTCCACCCCTCCTCTGGCTCTCAACCCCTCTCCTGGCTCTCCACTCCTCCCCTGACTCTCCACCCCTCTCCTGGCTCTCCTTCCCTCCCCTGGTTCACCACCCCTCCCCTGGCTCTCAACCCCTCTCCTGGCTCTCCACCCCTCCCCTGGCTCTCCACCCCTCCCCTGGTTCACCACCCCTCCCCTGGCTCTCAACCCCTCTCCTGGCTCTCAACCCCTCTCCTGGCTCTCCACCCCTCTCTCCTGGCTCTCAACCCCTCTCCTGGCTCTCAAATCCTCCCCTAGCTCTCCACCTCTCCCCTGGCTCTCAACCCCTCTCCTGGCTCTCCACCCCTCCCCTGGCTCTCCACCCTTCCCCTGGCTCTCAACCCCTCCCCTGGCTCTCCACCCCTCTCCTGGCTCTCCACCCCTCCCCTGGCTCTCCACCCCTCCCCTGGCTCTCCACCCTTCCCCTGGCTCTCAACCCCTCCCCTGGCTCTCAACCCCTCCCCTGGCTCTCCACCCTTCCCCTGGCTCTCCACCCTTCCCCTGGCTCTCCACTCCTGCCCGTTCAAAACAGGGGCCTGGGATAGATTTTCAAAATGGAACATTTCAGTAAGTGAGCTTCCCTGGGTGAGAGAGTGAGAGGAGTCAGCCACTGGATCTAACCAAGACACCAAACACACCATTACAAAACGATGAAGGGAAGCACCACTAGGATAGTTCTGATTTGATTTTACAGTGATTACCCAGCGTCTGAACCCATGAAATAGACCCATCTGGCCAGGAGTGAAACAGGCTGGAGCAGAGATGTAGCCTGCATCACAAATGACCCCATATTCCCTATATAGTGCATTACTTTTTATCAGAGCCTTATTGACCCTGGTTAAACGGCAGTGTACTAAAAAGGGAATAGAGTGCCATTTGAGACATAGACATAGTCTGGTACTGGGCGGGGAGCCTGAGTGAGGAGAGGAGTGTTTTAGCCCTGGCAGTGTTCCCTTCCAGTCTTAATGCTGACTTATGAGACTGGTAGTCAGTGGTACAGGTGGAGGAGAGCAGGATTACCACCTGACAACAGGGAGGATCGAAGATATGAATGCCAATAACACCCTCCCTCTGCTATGTCTATGAATCATTCATAGCTGGGCCAGATTGAAAATGCTTGTGCTTGTGTCGGCATTTCATGTATGTACAGTGTATATGGGGCGGCAGGGTAGCTTAGTGGTTAGAGCGTTGGACTAGCACCCGAAAGGTTGCAAGTTCAAATCCCCAAGCTGACAAGGTACAAATCTGTCATTCTCACCCTGAACAGGCAGTTAACCCCAGTTTATCCGTCATTGAAAATAAAACTTGTTGGGGATAGGGGGCAGTATTTTTACTTTGGATTAATTGCGTGCCCATAGTGAACTGCATCCTACTCTGTTCTATTGGATAGAAAACACTCGGTGGTTTCTAAAACTGTTTGAATTACGTATGTGAGTATAACAGAAGTCATAGGGCAGGCAATCTTCCAAACAGGAAGTTAAATTCTTATTTTAAGTCATCGCCTCTTCACTTCCAAATAAGATATGGATCTGTTAGCACTTCCTACGCCTTCCACTAGATGTCCTTATTCAGTAGAACATGGAATGGAGCCTCTGGGAGGGGAATGAGTCACTGTCCTGGCAGAATGCAATTTCCCTGTTGCGCATTTGTCTGTTGATATCACCATCGTTCCATTTGGCTGCAGATGAAAACTTATGCTCCGGTTGGAACGTTATTGGATATATATAAGAAAATAACATCCTGAAGATTGATTCTCCACTTAGTTTGACCAGTTTATTCAACCTGGAATATATATTTTTCGTCCGAGTTCGCCTGGACCAGCGTCAGCTTTTGGGCACGTGAGCTGAAAGTGCTAGCAAATGCAGCTAATTGGACACTAGTATTGGACATTATGGAACAAAACAACGATTTATGTGGAACTAGGACTCCTTGCACTGCATTCTGATGAAAGATATTTCTGTTGACTCCAACATGGCGGAGAAATATATTTACGTCTGAGCACCGTCTCAGATTATTGCATGGTAGGCTTTTTTCGTAACGTTGAAAACAAATCTGACACAGCGGTTGCATTAAGAACAAGTGTATCTTTAATTATATGTAGAACATGTATCTTTCGTCAAAGTTTATGATGAGTATTTCTGTTATCTGGCGTAGCTCTCTGTAATTACTCCGGATATTTTGGAGGCATTTCTGAACATGGCGTCAATGTAAACCGATATTTGTGGAGCATGGGCAACGCCATTGAGGCCATCTCCATCTTGAAATAGTATATTTTCGTCATATTAAAATGAATCGGCTGATCCCTCCTGATGGCACCCTCCAAACGGGTCATCAGTCATTCTAACCGGGTAGTCAGGAGGGATCAGCCAATGAAGTAGGAAGTCCCGCACAGTTGACTAAATCAAAACGGCAAACATCCTCAATGCCGCTGCCCATGCTAAGATGGGGTTTTCGCCACTAGAGAACTCCATACAACTCGATGGCCAGGACATAGGTTGGGTTAAATTTAAATTATAAAACAATCCTAATGTGACTTGGATTTTAAGGAATGTAAAAAATATGGTGGAAGGAAACTCTCTTGCCTGTATTTAAACCAATCCTGTCACGACTTCCGCTGATGTTGGTCCCTCTCCTTGTTCGGGCGGCGTTCGGCGGTCGACGTCACTAGTTTTCTAGTCACCACAATCCATGTTTCATTTTCGATTTGTTTTGTCTTCATTATACACACCTGGTTTCCATTCCATAATCGTTGTTCCCTATTTAACCCTCTGGTTTCCCCCTTGGTTTTGTGCGTGTTTGTTATTGTCAAGTTGTCTCGTTTTGTGACCTGGATTATTTGTCTCCTTTATGGAATATTGTTTTTGAGTAAAGTTACGGTTATTACTCATCTCTGTGTCCTGCTCCTGACTCCGCCTTACCCGCATCAACTAGACTTTTGACAAATCCTGTCACGAGTCCGACTGAGGGTGGCTCCCCTTCCCGGTCGGGTGGCACTCGGCGGTCATCGTCACCGGCCTATTAGCTGCCACTGATTGTCTTCCTTCCCCCTCCTTGTATGTTTATTGTTAGCACCTGTTAGGGAATCATTAGTTGGGCTTTATTAGACAGCCGGCCCGGCTGTTTCTTTGTGCGAGATTAATTATTGTGACCTTCGGTTAGGTAGTAGAGGAACGTGTTTGTTCCTGGTCGTGTATTCTGCTGTACTATTTTCGTCCCCCATGTTTGGGGCATTTTGGTTTTGAGCACCCAGTGTTGCGTTAGTGCATTAAAGAGCACAGTATTGCACTCTCTGTTTCCTGCGTCTGACTCCACACCCACAACTCTCCCATCGATGGATGAGCGGGTTCTCCACCACACCACCGTCCTCCATCGGATCGGATCGGGGATGGATCAAATGATAGAGAGAATGGACCTATGGGAGAGGAGTGGTCTCCTCTCTCCACCTTCGGCACCCCCGGCTCCGGACTCCCCATCTCCCGACTCCAGCACCAGCAGGGTTGCCAGGGGTTTTTACTCCAACTGGAGCTATACCTGGCCACCGTCAGACCCACTCCCTCGGGAGCGGAGAGGGTGAATGTCCTCATCTCTTGCCTCACGGGTCGTGCTCTGGAGTGGGCGAACGCAGTCTGGAATGGCCCAGACTCAGCGAAGGAGCACTACCCAGAGTTGGGAGAACGACTATTTCATCTCAGGCAGGAGAAGAGGAGCGCCCAGGATTACATGCTGGAGTTCCGGACCTTGGCAGCAGGATCTGGGTGGAACGACAGGGCCCTTATTGACCACTACAGGTGTAGTCTCCGGGAGGACGTCCGCAGGGAGCTAGCGTGTCGGGACAGCTGGAAGCTTTATGCATCGCGGACTCGCCCTTAAGTTAGGGGTTCCTCTGGTGCCGATAGATTCTCCTTTTCCCGTGCACTCCCTAGATAGCCGGCCATTAGGGTCAGGGATGGTCAGGGAGACCATGGTTCCACTGGACATGGTGACGCAGGGGAATCATAGGGAGCGTATCAGTCTTTATATTATTGATTCGCCTGCGTTTCCAGTGGTGCTAGGGATTCCCTGGCTGGCCCGGCACAATCCTAAAATTTTGTGGAGACAGGGGGTTCTCCAGGGGTGATCAGAGGAGTGTTCTGAAAGGTGTTTGGGAGTTTCCATCGGTGCCACGTCGGTGGAAAGTCCAGACCAGGGTTCCACGGTGTGCATTCCCCCCGAGTATGCCGATTTGGCAATCGCTTTCAGTAAAGTGAAAGCGACTAAATTACCACCTTATCGACCGGGAAGGGATTGTACGATAGATCTCCAGGTAAACGCTGCGCTTCCCAAGAGTCACGTATACCATTTGTCCCAGGAGGAGACGTTGGCGATGGAGACATATATCATGGAGTCGCTGGGACAGGGGTACATTCGGCCCTCCATCTCACCCGTCTCCTCGAGTTTCTTTTTTGTGAAGAAAAAGGAGGGAGGTTTGCGTCCGTGTATTGATTATAGAGGTCTAAACGCCATCACAGTGGGGTATAGTTACCCACTACCTCTCATCGCTACGGCGGTGGAATCATTTCAGGGAGTGCAGTTCTTCACAAAACTGGATCTCACGAGCGCATATATTCTGGTGCGTATTCGGAAGGGAGACGAGTGGAAAACCGCATTTAGTACCACATCGGGCCAGTATGAGTACCTCGTCATGCAGTATGGGTTAAAGAATGCTCCAGCCGTTTTTCAATCCTTTGTAGACGAGATTCTCAGGGATCTGTGCGGGCAGGGAGTGGTTGTTTATATCGATGGCATTTTGATCTACTTGGCCACTCACACCGCGCATGTGTCTCTGGTACGCAAGGTGCTTGGTAGACTGCTGGAGCATGACCTATACATCAAGGCTGAGAAATGCGTGTTCTCTAAACAAGCCGTCTCCTTCCTGGGTTATCGCATTTCCACCTCGGGGGTGGTGATGGAGGGTGACCGCATTAGGGCCGTGCGTAATTGGCCGACTCCGACCACGGTAAAAGAGGTGCAGCGGTTTTTGGGTTTTGCCAACTACTACCGGAGGTTTATCCGGGGTTTTGGCCAGGTAGCGGCTCCCATTACTTCACTGCTGAAGGGGGGCCGGTGCGGTTGCAGTGGTCAGCGGAGGCGGACGGAGCTTTCAACAGGTTGAAGGCGCTGTTCACGGATGCACCCGTGTTGGCGCATCCGGACCCCTCTCTAGCATTCATAGTGGAGGTGGATGCCTCCGAGGCAGGGGTGGGTGCCGTGCTATCACAGCGCTCGGGTACGCCACCAAAACTCCACCCCTGCGCTTTCTTCTCAAGGAAGCTCAGCCCAGCGGAGCGTAACTATGAGGTGGGGGACCGGGATTTGCTAGCGGTGGTCAGAGCTCTGAAGGTGTGGAGACACTGGCTTGAAGGGGCTAAGCACCCCTTTCTCATCTGGACCGACCACCAGAATCTGGAGTCTGGAGTAGCTAGGAGACTGAACCCACGTCAGGCAAGGTGGGCCATGTTCTTCACCTGTTTCCGGTTTACCTTGTCTTATAGACCGGGCTCCCAGAACGTAAAGGCTGACGCACTGTCCCGCTGGTAGCACCAGTGGTATGGGGGGTGGACTCGGACATCGAGCGTGCGTCATTGGCGGAACCCCCGCCTCCTCAGTGTCCGGTGGGGCGAAAGTATGTGCCGCTTGGTGTTCGGGACCAACTGATTCGGTGGGCTCACGCCCTACCCTCCTCGGGTCACCCTGGGGTGACGAGGACAGTGGGGAGCCTTTGGGGGAGGTATTGGTGGCCTACCTTGGCTAAGGACGTTAAGGTTTATGTCTCCTCCTGTTCGGTGTGCGCCCAGAGTAAGGATCCTATGGAACCTTCCTAGAGGGAAGTTACAACCCCTCCCTGTTCCACAACGGCCATGGTCACATCTATCCGTAGATTTCCTGACCGATCTTCTCCCGTCTCAGGGGAACACCACGGTTCTAGTGATTGTGGATCGGTTCTCTAAGTCCTGCCGTCTCCTCCCGTTGCCCGGTATCCCTACAGCCCTATAGACTGCGGAGGCATTATTCACGTCTTTCAGCACTACGGGGTGCCGGATGACATCGTTTCTGATCGGGGCCCCCAATTCACGTCCCGAGTATGGAGGACATTCATGGAACGTTTGGGGTTCTCTGTCAGCCTGACTTCCGGTTATCACCCCGAGAGTAATGGGCAGGTGGAGAGAGTGAACCAGGAGGTGGGTAGGTTTCTGCGGTCGTATTGCCAGGATCAGCCAGGGGAGTGGGCACGATACATTCCCTGGGCTGAAATGGCCCAGAACTCACTACGCCACTCCTCTACTAACGTGTTCCCTTTTCAGTGTGTGTTCGGGTACCAGCTGGTCCTGGCACCATGGCATCCAAGCCAGACCGAAGCTCCTGTGGTGAAGGAATGGGTACAGCGCTCCAAGGAGACCTGGAGGGCCGTCCAGGAATCTCTCCAACAAGCGAGTGGACGGCAGAAGAGGAGTGTTGACCGCCACCGCAGTGAGGCCGGGGTCTGGCTCTCGACCCGAAACCTACCCCTCCGCTTGCCCTGCCGGAAGCTGGGTCTGCAGTGTGTAGGGCCCTTTAAAGTCCTGAGGAGAATAAACGAGGTGTGTTATCGATTACAACTCCCTTCCTATTATCGTATTAACCCCTCGTTTCATGTGTCTCTCCTCAGGCCGGTGGTAGCTGGTCCCCTGCAGGACAGTGAGGTGCCGGAGGTCCTCCCCCCCGAGGGGTCTGCAGTACCTCGTGGACTGGGAGGGGTACGGTCCAGAGGAGAGGTGCTGGGTACCGGTGGGGGACATCTTGGATCCATCAATTTTGAGGGATTTCCATCTCCTCCATCCGGATCGCCCTGCACCTCGTCCTTCGGGTCGACCTCGAGTCCGGTGTCGGCGCGCTGCGGGAGCCGCGCGTCGGGGGGGGGGGGTACTGTCACGAGTCCGACCAAGGGTGGCTCCCCTTCCCGGTCGGGTGGCGCTCGGCGGTCGTCGTCACCGGCCTATTAGCTGCCACTGTTAGCACCTGTTAGGGAATCATTAGTTGGGCTTTATTAGACAGCCGGCCCACCTGTTTCTTTGTGCGGGATGAATTATTTTGACCTTCGGTTAGGTAGTAGAGGAACGTGTTTGTTCCTGGTCGTGTATTCTGCTGTACTATTTTCGTCCCCCATGTTTGGGGCATTTTGGTTTTGAGCACCCAGTGTTGCGTTAGTGCATTAAATCTGTTTCCTGCGTCTGACTCCACACCTACGACACCCGGAGCGTTACAAATCCGATGCTTTTTTAACTTTAGTTGAAGATGTAAGAATAATCAAATACTTTTACATTTATATGACAGAAAGAGAAAAAAAACAAATACATTTAGGGCACATTTGACATGATATGAAATGTAATATTAAACATGTATCACTGACTAACCCCTTCAAATAGGGTTAATAAAAACAGCTGCAACAACAGCAAAATCAGAAACAACACAACACTTCTTCACAAATCGATCAGTTCACAACCTGCCAGGTTGTCTGTGTGTGTTTCTGTTCAACCAAACAAGATTTTCTGGTTTATCTTCAAGGCTCCAGAGGGGTGGTCGCTCGGTTTCTCAAGCCTGATGACAGGCTGAATATTCTCTCCACGAACGCTTGGTATGCAGGTGCAGAAACCAGATTCAGTGCCACAGGGCACATCTTTGGATAAACAGCCATCCTTGCCTGCCAATACTGGAAAGGTGACTCTATAAACATGCCCCCCTTTACCTCTTTCAGTTACTTTACCTCTTTCAGTTACTTCCGCAGCTCACACGGGTTGACCCTCCGGCTGGACAGAGACACAATCTTCGATGCGAGGAAGCAACATATATTTCTGAAGAACTGTGGTCAAGATGCTTGCTGGATTCAACATACTGGCCTCATGCTGGGTTCCTGCTGCTCCATAGCTGTACTCTCTGATTTGCTAACGTAAAAAAGACTGCTTCCCTCATCAGTGCCTCTGTTGAGCGAAGTGCCAGAGACACACTTTGGCCCATCAGGCAAGCTGCTGCAGGGGTTAGATCAAAGTTGGCTGCTAGAGGATTCAGTATGCATGGGAAGTGCTCACACAGTGACTTCAGGTGCACCTGTGCCAACTGTTTTGCAACAGTAGTTGACTGCAAGTGTGCCCCAAGGTTGAGAAGGCACATCAGTTTGAAGGTCTGTGTGGATTGTGAATGGCTCCAGCAACTTCACACGCTGCTCTAGCTTGGCCCAGCCACGCTCTGTGCTCGCCCTCGGATTTCTTCCCTGTTAGTTAGTGATAGACATCCACAAGCTAGGCCTATTTGAAACAGCGGCATATACAGGCAGCATTTACCCACCAAATTCAGAAATTCATAAAAATCCAAATTGGATTTAGAAGAAAACAACTAAAACTAAACATAATTTATAAGTGTTTTATTTTGTTTTAGTTTGTTTTCAGTCAAATATAAGAGTTTCAGTTTAGTTTTAGTTTAGTTTTTTTTCAGTTTACTGAACAGTTTTTCACATTTTTTGCTTTTATTTTAGTTTTAGTTTACTCTACTAACCTTGGATTGTGTTCCTCTCTGCTCCTCTCATGGCCTGATCCTGGATCACATCTGGCTGCAGGGCCTATTCTACCTCAACCTGTCTAAATCAAATCCCAGCCACCAGCTAAGCACACTCTGAAGTTACTTTGGGTAGATTTAATCATGCACTTCAGACAGTGCTTTAAGTGGGAGCTATTTAAAGACATCCTCCAGCCTATTATTATTATTATTATTATTATTATTATTATTATCACTATTTAACCCCATTGTTTTGGGGTATTCTAAAGTTACTCTGTGGTGGCTGTTGCTAAATAATATAACCCTAATCCCAGGTTGAAGTCACTGATGGGGACAAATTTGCTCACAGAGAGAAAACATTAACTTGCACTTGACATCGAAGAGGTATTACAATTGTAAAGTCAATATTTTCCAAAAGGAATATGCATGTTTGGGCGATGAAACCTTGAATAAAGGCCCTATCAATTAGATTTGAGAAAAATAATCCTCATTATTTCCAACATTACAGTTGAGCTCATAAGCAATGCACTGTGAGGGTCAACTTCAAACATGACCTCTTTTGTCTATGGATTTTAATTGGTGATGTACTGTATACTATTCACTAGATTTAGCAGAACAACTAAGACAGGAGGATGTCTTGCTGTGAAAATGCTCCTGTATTTCCATAATTCATGAAGATTCCATGGGAAGAACACAACACTGAGACATTCTGCATGTTCAATTATTGACAGGCACTCCAAATCTCACTGAGGAATTACTCTTTCATATTGTTCAGCTTGATCCTCCTGAGTCCTGTCTGTCTGTTCTTTGTTTTTATTCTATTTCTCCCCCTCACTTCCCTCTATACACTGTCTTTTCCATTTCCTTCATAATGCCCTTCTCCCCCCACTTTCTTTATATCCTCTCACCCTCTCTCTCTCTCTCTCTCTCTCTCTCTCTCTCTCTCTCTCTCTCTCTCTCTCTCTCTCTCTCTCTATCTCTCTCTCTCTCTCTCTCATTTTATTGGCAGTGTATTAAATGATAAGCTGTGTATAAGGTAAGGTAATAAAATAGAGACAACAGTCCTCTACAGGCCTGATGTCCAACCCCAGACTGTACACTATGGGTTTATAGAAGGGAGATGGACATGTCCAACCCCAGACTGTACACTATGGGTTTATAGAAGGGAGATGGACATGTCCAACCCCAGACTGTACACTATGGGTTTATAGAAGGGAGATTGACATGTCCAACCCCAGACTGTACACTATGGGTTTATAGAAGGGAGATGGACATGTCCAACCCCAGACTGTACACTATGGGTTTATAGAAGGGAGATGGACATGTCCAACCCCAGACTGTACACTATGGGTTTATAGAAGGGAGATGGACATGTCCAACCCCAGACTGTACACTATGGGTTTATAGAAGGGAGATGGACATGTCCAACCCCAGACTGTACACTATGGGTTTATAGAAGGGAGATGGACATGTTCAACCCCAGACTGTACACTATGGGTTTATAGAAGGGAGATGGACATGTCCAACCCCAGACTGTACACTATGGGTTTATAGAAGGGAGATTGACATGTATGCATCAAACACGGCCTTCTATTGATCTAAATACAGTATGTTGCCTTGCTGCATTTCCTCATATTGATAGATGGATACATGGAAAGGTAATAAAATATGGATTATGGAGGGGATCATCCAGTCCAGATACCTGGGCTGACCAATAAGTCCAGAAAGGTCAGAGGAAAGGTCCTTGGACTTCCTTTTTCCTTTTTAGACAGGAATCTGTAAAGCCGTTGCGTGTACAGCGTGTGTCAGATATGGAATCAATGGAAAGATTCAGGTAGAAAGTTGTCAGGAGTTCAGGTTGTGTTCATTCTCCCTCACAGTACCGACAGCAAATAATGAGCTGGGTAGAAACACCTGCTATGCCTTTCATGTCACTGCCTCTCTGCTGTGGCAAAGGGAGCTCAAAAACCAGGGTTTGGAGACCTTCTGGTGCATAAAACAGATTCAAGCTGCTTTAGACAGATAACTCTGGGAATCACAAGACGCTGCCAGTAAGCATATTCCTGGGATAAAAAAACATGCGCATCACATACAGAAATGTGAAATAAAGAAACGCTGGGTTCATTTTACTGCGTTTTGGGCTGTGGCGGCTGACAACAGCACCATAATGATATAGTAGTATTTGATCCCGTCTGGGGGTGTTGTTATGTATGTCAGGGATTCATGTTACAGAGCGGTGAGTTATGGAAGATGCAGCAAGGTGAGATAATATCCATCATATTAATGCGTTTGTGTTTCATCTCAAGGCTCAGGCAGCAGGCTGGAACATTTTCTGATGCTGAGCAGCCCTGCTATCTGACCTAATCTTCCACTACGTTCACAGCCGGCAGGCCAATCTCTCAGGACCGTAAAATGGCCAACACACACTACTACCCTACCATACTAAACACATGCTTTATACAGCTGACAGATCCTGAATGCTAGGGTGTAGACGATGACAAGAGAGTTGAAGAATAGACAGATACTATGCTGATCTGAAATGTTCTGAACCAGCGCTTGGGCAGATCTGGACACAGGCACATTTCTTAAATTAACCCCCTTTTAACGTCCCGTTGGGACCTGAGGGCTATAGATTCTAGACGGGGGAGTAATTGTCTAGACAGAGAGTATGGTGATTCATACAGTAGGTGTGACAGCTGTAAGGCCTCATTATGTCTCTGTCTCTGGGTGTGTGGACTGCCCTCTGCTCTGGCTGTGGTTGGCTGGCTGGCTGTGGTTGGCTGGCTGGCTGGCTGTGGTCGTCACTGGCCACACGTCTCTCATATGGCTAGATGGATGCCGTGGATGGGTGCTGGGTAAGTATGATTGGGTGTTTTGTGCTGCTTGTTGGTATGAATGTTAATAAAGCCTGCGAGAGTGAGTGTGTTGTGTGTTTACGAGTGTGTGTGTGTGTGTGTGTGTGTGTGTGTGTGTGTGTGTGTGTGTGTGTGTGTGTGTGTGTGTGTGTGTGTGTGTGTGTGTGTGTGTGTGTGTGTGTGTGTGTGTGTGTGTGTGTGTGTGTGTGTGGCTGCTTTATTTATGCAAGGGAGGTGTAGGCTGGGGACGGGGAAGGCGGTGTGGGAGAGAAGAGACCTTGGATTTTCTCCATGTTGTTCACTTAACAGTAACCTCGATCTCTCTTTCTCGAAAGCTCAACCTCGACTCAACGCTGGAGCGCGTCACTGTTCAGATAGTGTGCATGAACATGTGAAGCAGGTCAAGCATGACTCCGGCTGGGTGTAGCTGAGGAGAGATCAGATGAAGACAGCGAATGATATTCATAGAGGAGAACACCGTCCATTAGTCTTCCATTCCAACACTAACCTTTTAGGAGTACTGGGGGCTTTGCATAGACATGACCTTATGAATACCAACAACGTTTCATTTTCCCATCTGAATTCAAATCGTTTTCCATATGAGGAGATTAAGGTGCTAGTTATCAAAGGGCTGGGGGTGTTGTCAGACAGACAGCCTGTGGTGGAGGTGCTGGTTTACTATAGCAGTCTGCACTCCTACTAGCATTTACAGTTGAAGTCGGAAGTTTACATACACCTTAGCCAAATACATTTAAACTCAGTTTTTCACAATTCCTGACATTTAATCCCAGTAAAAATTCCCTGTTTTAGGTCAGTTGATTTATTTCATCACATTTCCAGTGGGTCAGAAGTTTACATACACTCAATTAGTGTTTGGTAGCATTGCCTTTAAATTGTTTAACTTGGGTCAAACATTTCGGGTATTCTTCTACAAGCTTCCCACAATAAGTTGGGTGAATTTTGGCCCATTCCTCCTTACAGAGCTGTTGTAACTGAGTCAGGTTTGTAGGCCTCCTTACTCGCACACGCTTTTTCAGTTCTGCCAACATATTTTCTATAGGATTGAGGTCAGGGTTTGTGATGGCCACTCCAATACCTTGACTTTATTGTCCTTAAGCCATTTTGCCAAAAACATTGGAAGTATGCTTGGGGTCATTGTCCATTTGGAAGACCCATTTGCGACCAAGCTTTAACTTTCTGACTGGTGTCTTGAGATTTTGCTTCAATATATCCACATAATTTCCCCTCATGATGCCATCTATTTTGTGAAGTGCACCAGTCCCTCCTGCTTTTGTGAAGTGCACCAGTCCCTCCTGAAGCAAAGCACCCACACAACATGATGCTGCCACCCCCGTGCTTCACGGTTGGGATGGTGTTCTTCGGCTTACAATTCTCCCCCTTTTTCCTCCAAACATAACGATGGTCATTGTGGCCAAACAGTTCTATTTTTGTTTCATAGGACCAGATGACATTTCTCCAAAAAGTACAGTCTTTGTCCCCATGAGCAGTTGCAAACCATAGTCTGGCTTTTTTGTGGCGGTTTTGGAGCAGTGCCTTCTTCCTTGCTGAGCGGCCTTTCAAGTTATGTTGATATAGGACTCATTTTACTCTGGATATCGATACTTTTGTACCTGTTTCCTCCAGCATCTTCAGAATGTCCTTTCATGTTGTTCTGGGATTTATTTGCACTTTTCGCACCAAAGTACATTCATCTCTAGGAGACAGAACACGTCTCCTTCCTGAGCGGTATGGCGGTATATACTTGCATATTATTGTTTGTACAGATGAACATGGTCCCTTCAGATGTTTGGAAATTGCTCCCAAGGATGAACCAGACTTGTGGAGGTCTACAATTTATTTTCTGAGGTCTTGGCTGATTTTCTTTTGATTTTCCCATGATGTCAAGCAAAGAGTCACTGAGTTTGAAGGTAGGCCTTGACATACAGCCACAGGTACATCTCCAAATGACTCAAATTATGTCAATTAGCCTATCAAAAGCTTCTAAAGCCATGACATAATATTCTGGAATTTCCCAAGCTGTTTAAAGGCACAGTCAACTTGTATGTAAACCTCTGACTCACTGGAATTGTGATACAATGAATTATAAGTGAAATAATCTGTCTGTAAACAATTGTTGGAAAAATTACTTGTGTCATGCACAAAGTAGATGTCCTAACCGACTTGCCAAAACTATAGTTTTGTTATCAAGAAATTTGTGGAGTGGTTGAAAAATGAGTTTTAATGACTCCAACCGAAATGTATGTAAACATCTGACTTCAACTGTAAATGACCAGCAGCCTGAGCCTCACTCCTACTAGCATATTAATGACCAGCAGCCTGAGCATCACTCCTACTAGCATATTAATGACCAGCAGCCTGAGCATCACTCCTACTAGCATATTAATGACCAGCAGCCTGAGCATCACTCCTACTAGCATATTAATGACCAGCAGCCTGAGCATCACTCCTACTAGCATATTAATGACCAGCAGCCTGAGCATCACTCCTACTAGCATATTAATGACCAGCAGCCTGAGCATCACTCCTACTAGCATATTAATGACCAGCAGCCTGAGCATCACTCCTACTAGCATATTAATGACCAGCAGCCTGAGCATCACTCCTACTAGCATATTAATAACCAGCAGCCTGAGCATCACTCCTACTAGCATATTAATGACCAGCAGCCTGAGCATCACTCCTACTAGCATATTAATGACCAGCAGCCTGAGCATCACTCCTACTAGCATATTAATGACCAGCAGCCTGAGCATCACTCCTACTAGCATATTAATAACCAGCAGCCTGAGCATCACTCCTACTAGCATATTAATGACCAGCAGCCTGAGCATCACTCCTACTAGCATATTAATGACCAGCAGCCTGAGCATCACTCCTACTAGCATATTAATGACCAGCAGCCTGAGCATCACGCTGGCTGTAACACATGTCAATGGTATAGATTTTACTATTAGCTAGACGGCAGGCAGCTGGACCTGGTGATCTGAGAGCACTTCTGTGTCTCTATTTTCCAGATGAAACTTGGATTGGGGGCTGGGCATGGAGGACAGAGGGCTTGCTGTGTTAATGAGATTGCTGTGGACGGGGGCTGCTGGAGCTACAGCTCCCCCTGACTGGCAGCATTGTTTACTCTAGGCAAGATCAATAGTTTATGATGTGTTGTACAGCGCCCCACTGAAAGGTCAATGACGAAAGACCAAAGGAGAGCTTGGCTTTCTTAACCAGGTGTTTTTTAAATGCCATCGCTTGCTCTCCCAGGCCCCATGGTAACTGGACTAGCTTTGTCCAAACAGGGCCATGTCAATCACCTCACACTGCCTTCATGTCTAAACAGGGCCATGTCAATCACCTCACACTGCCTTCGTCTAAACAGGGCCATGTCAATCACCTCATACTGCCTTCATGTCTAAACAGGGCCATGTCAATCACCTCACACTGCCTTCATGTCTAAACAGGGCCATGTCAATCACCTCACACTGCCTTCATGTCTAAACAGGGCCATGTCAATCACCTCACACTGCCTTCGTCTAAACAGGGCCATGTCAATCACCTCATACTGCCTTCATGTCAAAACAGGGCCATGTCAATCACCTCACACTGCCTTCATGTCTAAACAGGGCCATGTCAATCACCTCACACTGCCTTCATGTCTAAACAGGGCCATGTCAATCACCTCACACTGCCTTCATGTCTAAACAGGGCCATGTCAATCACCTCACACTGCCTTCATGTCTAAACAGGGCCATGTCAATCACCTCACACTGCCTTCATGTCTAAACAGGGCCATGTCAATCACCTCATACTGCCTTCATGTCTAAACAGGGCCATGTCAATCACCTCACACTGCCTTCATGTCTAAACAGGGCCATGTCAATCACCTCACACTGCCTTCATGTCTAAACAGGGCCATGTCAATCACCTCACACTGCCTTCATGTCTAAACAGGGCCATGTCAATCACCTCACACTGCCTTCATGTCCAAACAGGGCCATGTCAATCACCTCACACTGCCTTCATGTCCAAACAGGGCCATGTCAATCACCTCACACTGCCTTCATGTCTAAACAGGGCCATGTCAATCACCTCACACTGCCTTCATGTCTAAACAGGGCCATGTCAATCACCTCACACTGCCTTCATGTCTAAACAGGGCCATGTCAATCACCTCACACTGCCTTCATGTCTAAACAGGGCCATGTCAATCACCTCACACTGCCTTCATGTCCAAACAGGGCCATGTCAATCACCTCACACTGCCTTCATGTCTAAACAGGGCCATGTCAATCACCTCACACTGCCTTCATGTCCAAACAGGGCCATGTCAATCACCTCACACTGTCTTCATGTCTAAACAGGGCCATGTTAATCACCTCACACTGCCTTCATGTCTAAACAGGGCCATGTCAATCACCTCACACTGCCTTCATGTCCAAACAGGGCCATGTCAATCACCTCACACTGCCTTCATGTCCAAACAGGGCCATGTCAATCACCTCACACTGCCTTCATGTCTAAACAGGGCCATGTCAATCACCTCACACTGCCTTCATGTCCAAACAGGGCCATGTCAATCACCTCACACTGCCTTCATGTCCAAACAGGGCCATGTCAATCACCTCACACTGCCTTCATGTCTAAACAGGGCCATGTCAATCACCTCACACTGCCTTCATGTCCAAACAGGGCCATGTCAATCACCTCACACTGTCTTCATGTCTAAACAGGGCCATGTTAATCACCTCACACTGCCTTCATGTCTAAACAGGGCCATGTCAATCACCTCACACTGCCTTCATGTCTAAACAGGGCCATGTCAATCACCTCACACTGCCTTCATGTCCAAACAGGGCCATGTCAATCACCTCACACTGTCTTCATGTCTAAACAGGGCCATGTTAATCACCTCACACTGCCTTCATGTCTAAACAGGGCCATGTCAATCACCTCACACTGCCTTCATGTCCAAACAGGGCCATGTCAATCACCTCACACTGTCTTCATGTCTAAACAGGGCCATGTTAATCACCTCACACTGCCTTCATGTCTAAACAGGGCCATGTCAATCACCTCACACTGCCTTCATGTCCAAACAGGGCCATGTCAATCACCTCACACTGCCTTCATGTCCAAACAGGGCCATGTCAATCACCTCACACTGCCTTCATGTCTAAACAGGGCCATGTCAATCACCTCACACTGCCTTCATGTCTAAACAGGGCCATGTTAATCACCTCACACTGCCTTCATGTCTAAACAGGGCCATGTCAATCACCTCACACTGCCTTCATGTCCAAACAGGGCCATGTCAATCACCTCACACTGCCTTCATGTCTAAACAGGGCCATGTCAATCACCTCACACTGTCTTCATGTCTAAACAGAGAGGTGATTGACTTGGTCTGGGAAACAACAGGTGGAGGAAGCTTTCTACTATACAAAGAAACAGTGGCAACAGTAGGCTATATAAGAGATGTGAAAAACCAAGCTGACATTTGCACACAAAAAAAATAGAAAAAAGTATATTGTTTGAGGTTAGACTTGGGGTGCAGTGCAAAGCAAGAGCTTATTCAAGGTACTGGAAGAGAAAAGGCAGATTATTTGTGACTGAGGTAACTTTGTGAATGTGGGCTTTCATTTTTCCATCTAGAACATAGATCACTCTGAGGCACTGTGTGTTTACCCTGCCTCTATAAAATTAATTATCCACAAATCCTAACATCATACCATTAAGAAATATTATGGAAAAATGGCTTGCAATGAGGAAAAATCTATTCACGTCTACACCGATAACTAACTCAATCATATAGGCCTTTGCCACACACACACACACACACACACACACACACACACACACACACACACACACACACACACACACACACACACACACACACACACACACACACACACACACACACACACACACACACACACACACACACACACACACACACACACACACGGTGCAACAGCACACCTAGCAGCAAAGCTGTTAATAAGTTACCGTCGTTCTAAGATTTCTCCAGGGATATAGCTGATAGATTATAGTGGTTAGGCAAGGCAGAAGTGTTATATGTCCTGTTGAGAGTGCTTGATTGGCTAGTAATCTCCATCAGCATTGTTTGAATGTATCATCTGAGGTGCCACATCTGTTTCACACAGGGGCTTGGTTAGGTCGGGTATAGATCTGTACATGTGATATACAGTAGAGAATGGATTATCTACTACGTCTGCACAGCTTTGATCAGGTATGATACACATCATCATTTGGGGGATGCTAAGGCCATCTGGGAGTTTATTGGGTTATGGGTCTTTGATCACCAGCGTTTCTTCTGGATCAAAAAGGGGCTTAGGTGGGTGGGCGTGGCAGGGGGGGTGGCAATGGGTGTGGCTGAACTTTAGAGGCTCCCACGTCAGATATTGCGAGTGTGCGTTTGACAATTGCGCTGAATTAATGCCAGACGAAACTAGAGCCCTGGGAGTGAATGGCAATGAGCTTCCTTCCACACATACGGTATGAGTCAATGTGCAGGGTTTGACATTTACTTTTTTAGCCACTGTTTGGACATAGGCGGCACAAAAAAACACTAAAGCGGCCCGCTCAGGGATTTCAATGGCAGAAAGTTCACTGTGGCTCAGTAATCCTTGACAATGAAGTGGGGAATAGTGTGGTTTGGTTCAGTGTATATTTCTGACTGTGACGTAAGGCCGAGGGGGAGAGGGAAATGGACCTCCATCAACTATAGCAAACATCTAATGGATTTATTGATCAGGGAGCTGTCCCTTAGCTCCTGTTCACTGTGATAGATTTGGCACAAGGGAGGCTACCGCAGGAGTTTGGGCAGAATTATGGTCTCTCATTTAAATTCACTACCACAACACTACCCTATTGCTACCATCTCTCTCTCTCTCTCTCTCTCTCTCTCTCTCTCTCTCTCGGTGCATGCTGGGTGTTTTTGGAGTTTGAGTGTTTGGTGTGGAAAGCTCTATCCTAACTAACTTTCTTGATTCTATTATTTTCTTTACATGTTATTTTCTATGCTGGAGGGTTAATGCAATATTTGTTTTTAGCGGTATCCAAAGTTTTTTTTTCAAAGTTAGGGTGGACGTTCCTGGGGGTTGGTAGGTCTAGTGTGCGCAATGGCTTCTCAGCCTAGCGCGCAGGAGACGCTGTCTATACAGCATGAGTTCAGGTGTGTTCCTGAGAACGGAGTTAAGTGGAGGAGTGGAGGAGGTTCTGCTCGCGGTCGGTGAACAGGTAGGAGCTGAGTTTATACATTCTGCTTCTAGAATGAACAAAGCTGTGGTTGTGTTCATGAAAAGGGCTAATTTGGTCGGTAGGCTAATTGCTAGCGGAATATTTGTAAGGGATGTGTTGGTGTCAATTTCACCTCTCTCTACCCCTTCAACAAGAGTTGTAGTGGCAAATTTGCCTCTGTTTATTACGGATGATCAAATTAGGAAAGAGCTGAGTCGTTTTGGTAAGTTTGCTAGCGGTTTCCGTGTACTGTCAGCAGGTTTTCAGGCAGATGCCGTTAAGCACGTTGTTTCATTCAGGAGGCAAGTACACGGACACTGTACACTGTTTATGTTTCTGAACAATAATGAGCAACAGCTAAATGTGCATTTTAAAGTGAGGCATGGGGAGGGGCTCTATGCAGGTTTTGCCAGCACAGATAGTCTACGGTGTTTTGAATGTGGGGATTTGGGGCACAAGAGCTTTGCGTGCCCACATAAAGGCCATAGACAAGGGGAGGGTACGAGCGCAAGGGGGGGAAATCGAGGTCAAAATGCAGGGGGTAAGGAGATGCAGACAGCAGAGGCTGGGCCTAGTCAGTCTAGAGATGGTGGTGTAGATGAGGCTGGGTCTAGTCAGGCTAGAGATGGTGGAGAAGCAGAGGCTGGGTCTAGTCAGGCTAGAGATGGTAGGGTAGTAGAGGCTGGGTCTAGTCAGGCTAGAGATGGTGGAGAAGCAGAGGCTGGGTCTAGTCAGGCTAGAGATGGTAGGGTAGTAGAGGCTGGGTCTAGTCAGGCTAGAGATGGTGGAGAAGCAGAGGCTGGGTCTAGTCAGGCTAGAGATGGTGGGGTAGCTGAGGCTGGGCCTAGACATGCTATGGAGGGTGGTGCAGATGATGCTGGGCCGAGTCATGCTATGGAGGGTGGTATAGCTGAGGCTGGCCCTAGTCATGCTATGGAGGGTGGTGTAGCTGAGGCTGGCCCTAGTCATGCTATGGAGGGTGGTGCAGATGATACTGCGTCTAGTCAGGTTATTCTAGTGGATGAGGAGAGTATAGTGGGGAAGTGTAAGAGATTAGGGGGGGAGGAGGAGGAAAAAGAAAAAGGGTGTGGACAAAGGCACCATGGAAATGTTGCCTGTTGCTGTGGGTGAGGCCCTAACCAGAGAGAAAGGGCAGGTGGTCAGTGTGGGAGATAGAGAAGAGGAGGAAAGTGAGTCTGAGGAAGAGGATGAGGAGTTATTTTTTTCAGACTCCTCTTCAATTGGCCCGGAGCTGACAGCCAGTCAACCAGAGGGGTCTAAGTACACGTTGAGAGAACTGACAAGGTTCCTGAATGAGACTAAGGGGAAAAAAGTTAATCTTGAGGCTTTTTTTCCTGATCCTAGAAAGTTTGTAAGATCAGTACAACATGCTATGAGAAATGAGGGGCATGGTGTACTCTCACCCAGGAAACGGTTTAGGTTGAGGAAGTGGGTCACAACAGTGCATAAAGGTTTACCTTCAGACACTGTTTAAATGTTTAATTTCTTACTGACACTGGGGCTTTTTGAGCTTTGCTATTGGTCTATTTCTCTGCTGGCTTTTCTCCCACTTCTTATGGGGACTCTTCGGGTAGGCTCTCTCAATATAAATGGCGCCAGAGATGCGGGAAAGAGGAGAGTGTTGAGTGAATATGTGAAACAAAAAAAAGTACAGGTGTTGTTTCTGCAGGAGACGCATAGTGATGTGGTGAATGAAGTTGATTGGGGGCTCTGGTGGAAAGGGGCAAGTGTGTTGAGCCATGGGACAAATCTTAGTGCAGGGGTGGCAGTCCTTTTTGCACCGGGTCTGGCTGTAAAAATTTGCTCCTCAAAGGAGGTGTGTAGGGGTAGGTTGCTTGTTGTTAAAGCAGAAATTAACAACATGTGTTTTGTCTTTATAAATGTGTATGCGCCTAACACAGGGAGAGAAAGAGGGGTTCTATTTGGGAGTCTTAGACAGGAACTCTCACAAGTAGCGCCTGAGGAGAAGCTGGTGATCGGAGGTGACTGGAACTGTACAATGGATTTTACAAAAGACAGAAATGGGGAAGAGCCTCATTCAGTGTCAGTGGGAGTGTTAAGGGACATCTTTAATCAGTTTGACCTAGTGGATGTTTGGAGAACTAAACATCCAAACACAAGACAGTATACGTGGGTGAAGGTTTTTGGGGCTAGGGTGAGTGCAGCTCGACTTGATCGTTTTTACATGTCCAGGAATCAGAGCAATAGGCTGCTGGGTGCTACCATTCTCCCAGTGGGGTTTTCGGATCACCACATAACCATGGCTCGGCTGTCTATTTCACCAGGGCCCCGGCAGGCATCTTATTGGAAGTTCAATGTAAAGCTCTTACAAGATGCCACTTTTTGCTCAGGTTTCCAGACTTTTTGGGAAAGATGGGGGCAGCGAAGAGAGGAGTATGAGTCTCTGAGTCAGTGGTGGGATGTGGGGAAAGTGCAAATTCGGCTTTTCTGTCAACAGTACACAGCTCTCTCATCCTCAGAGGCTAGGAGAGTATTGGGGGAACTAGAGCGGTGTATTAGTGAGATGGAGGTAGAGATGGTGGGGCAAGGCAATGTAGGCCTCCAGGCTAACTTCGCCGAATTACGTAGTTTTCGAATGGGCAGTTTTTTCCAGGTTAAAGCAAAGGGAGCACTTGTAAGAGCTAGGTTCTCCATGCTCAAGGAGATGGATGCTCCCATCTCCTTCTTCTTTGGTTTGGAAAGACAGAGCAGTGAAGCCAAGGGTATGCATTGTCTACGGCTGTCTGATGGGCGGGTGACCTCTGTGGTGGGCCCGGGGTTGATGGACTTCCAGTGGAATTTTACAAACAATTCTGGGGAACAATTGGACAGGATTTCTTTTGCGTGTTGCGAGAATGCGTCGGGGTAGGAGAGTTGCCGATGAGCTGCCGTCGGGCGGCTCTGACTCTCCTGCCCAAAAAAGGGGACTTGTGTGAACTTAAGAACTGGAGGCCTGTGGCATTACTCTGTGCGGACTACAAGATTTTTGCCAAGGTCCTCTCTAACAGACTGAAGTCCCATCTGGACTCTATAATACACAAGGACCAGACATATTGTGTACCGGGGCGCTCAATCACGGACAACTTGTTCTTGATTAGGGACATGTTGGACTTGTCGAGAGGTTCTAATGTGAACTTTGGACTGGTCTCTTTAGATCAAGAGAAGGCTTTTGATAGAGTGGATCATGAGTATCTGTGTAATGTGATGTCTGTGTTTGGGTTTGGGAAGAGTTTTGTGACCTGTGTGAAGCTGTTGTATGCTGGGGCGTCATGTATGGTTAAGGTGGGAGGGGGGCTCAGTAGGCCAGTCTGGGTGAGACGGGGCATTAGACAAGGATGCCCTCTATCTGGGCAGCTGTACACACTAGCCATTGAGCCTTTTTTAGGACTGCTACGCAGGAGACTGCGGGGAGTGTGCTGGACAGGCATGGATGTGGTGACAGGAATTGCAGTCTCAGCATATGCCGATGATGTTTCTGTGATGGTCAGGGATGGGCAAGATATGCAGGAACTAGAGACCAGTCTGAAGGTGTACGAGGGAGCTTCATCAGCTAAGGTAAACTGGGGAAAGAGCAAAGCTCTGTTATGTGGGGCATGGGGGATAGGGCTCCTCCTCTGCTTCCAGGGGTTTGCAGTGGGGTTGTGAAGGGCTTAAAGTGTTGGGGGTGTACCTGGGCTCGGAGAGGTGGGTCAGCAAGAACTGGGAGGGGCTGACACAGGCAGTGGTGTCAAGACTGGCCAGGTGGAGGTGGCTCCTGTCCCAAGTGTCATATAGAGGGAGGGTGCTGATAATCAACAACCTGGTGGCATCTTCCTTGTGGTATAAACTGGCTGTCCTCAACCCCCCCCCGCCGGTCTGCTTGCAGACCTGCAACGCAAGCTGGTGGACTTTTTTTGGTCGGGACATCACTGGCTGAAGGCAGCAGTTTTGTACATGACCGTCCACGAAGGAGGACAGGGCCTGGTGGAACTGGAGAGCAGGATGGCTGCTTTCCGACTAAAGGCGGCGCAGAGACTGCTGTACCACACTGATGTTGGCTGGAGGGAACCAGCATGGGCGCTGCTGAGGAGAGCTGGCGGATTAGGGTTGGACCGGCAGCTGTTCCTCATGAAGCTGGAGAGGCTGAGTACAGCAGGTCTCTCAGAGTTTTACTCTGCGGTGCTGAGGGCCTGGCAGCTGCTAAGGCCCACACGAGAAGGGGGTGTGGAGCCTGGGCAGTGGGTGTGGGAGGAGCCCATCTTCCACAACCCAGCCATCCCTTTGAGATCGGTTCAGTCGGCCACCCTGCAGAGGCAACTGATGGCAGGGGGTTTACAAAGGCTGGGTGACCTGAGACTGCTGGGAGAGGAGGGGTGGAAAACCCGGAGGTCTTGGCGCAACAAACAGGAATAACGTCTCTTAGGCTGCTGGAGAGATTCCTGGAGGAGGTCCAGGAGGCACTGTCTGAGCCGGTAAGGGGGGTGTTTGAGAGGCCAAAGGGAGAGGGGCCACCAATGTTCCCGCCACTGCAGGTGATGGCAGAGACTGGAGACTGGCAAGGGGGTCTGGAGGACTTGTTAGATTTTAACACTCCAAGCCTGGGGGAGTTTGAGGGGGTGGGAGGTAAAGCCCTCTACAACCTCCGCGTTAAGGTGAGGAGCATTAGAAGCCTAACAGGAGTGAAGGCACATCAGTGGCAGGGGGTATGGACTACTTCCGGGTTGGAGCGAGCGGTCGCATTCGCACTTCGGTCCGCAGGTAGTATTACTTTTCATTACTTTTCATTACATTTCATTATAGTACAACGGTTTGATTTGTCTAATCTTAGCAATTTCTTCTTAGCTAGTGACATAGCCGTCTTTGTATCAAAGATAATTGCGTAATTATCGTATTTCGTCGTCCTAACGTAGTCTACTGCAGCTAGCCACATAGCTAACGTCCACCGTATAGCAGCACCGTAGAAACTATTACACTCAACTGAACGACTTGATTAGTGTAGTGTTAGCTAGCTACATAGTTGTCTTTGCTGTCTTCGTATCCAAGATAATTGTGTAGTTTAGAGTGTGTAGTCTTAGAGTGATTATCTTAATTTACAGAGGTTAGCTAGCCAGCTATTTGTCGTCCTTAACGTAGGAGACACTGCTAGCTAGCTAACAGCTAACAGCTAACAGCTAGCCAACAACAACCCGGTCGCATTCCGCTTCGCTCCACAGGTAGTATTAGTACATTTTCATTTCATTTCATTACAGCACAACGGTTTGATTTGCTTGATCGTAGCTAGCTACATAGCTAGCTACATAGCCGTCCTTGTATCAAAGATAATTGTGTAGTCTAGAGCGATTTTCTAGGTTAGCTAGCCAGCTATTGTCGTTCTTTTAACGCAACGTAACGTAATCAACACTGCTAGCTAGCCAGCTAGCCCCGAATAGTAGCACTGTAGAAACTATTACACTCAACGGAACGACTTGATTAGTGTAGTGTCAACAACGCAGCCACTGCCAGCTAGCCTACTTCAGCAGTACTGTATCATTTTAACCATTTTAGTCAATAAGATTCTTGCTACGTAAGCTTAACTTTCTGAACATTCGAGACGTGTAGTCCACTTGTCATTCCAATCTCCTTGCATTAGCGTAGCCTCTTCTGTAGCCTGTCAACTATGTGTCTGTCTATCCCTGTTCTCTCCTCTCTGCACAGACCATACAAACGCTCCACACCGCGTGGCCGCGGCCACCTAATCTGGTGGTCCCAGCGCGCACGACCCACGTGGAGTTCCAGGTCTCCGGTAGCCTCTGGAACTGCCGATCTGCGGCCAACAAGGCAGAGTTCATCTCAGCCTATGCCTCCCTCCAGTCCCTCGACTTCTTGGCACTGACGGAAACATGGATCACCACAGATAACACTGCTACTCCTACTGCTCTCTCCTCGTCCGCCCACGTGTTCTCGCACACCCCGAGAGCTTCTGGTCAGCGGGGTGGTGGCACCGGGATCCTCATCTCTCCCAAGTGGTCATTCTCTCTTTCTCCCCTTATCCATCTGTCTATCGCCTCCTTTGAATTCCATGCTGTCACAGTTACCAGCCCTTTCAAGCTTAACATCCTTATAATTTATCGCCCTCCAGGTTCCCTCGGAGAGTTCATCAATGAGCTTGATGCATTGATAAGCTCCTTTCCTGAGGACGGCTCACCTCTCACAGTTCTGGGCGACTTTAACCTCCCCACGTCTACCTTTGACTCATTCCTCTCTGCCTCCTTCTTTCCACTCCTCTCCTCTTTTGACCTCACCCTCTCACCCCCCCCCACTCACAAGGCAGGCAATACGCTCGACCTCATCTTTACTAGATGCTGTTCTTCCACTAACCCCATTGCAACACCCTCCAAGTCTCTGACCACTACCTTGTATCCTTTTCCCTGTCGCTCTCATCCAACACTTCCCACACTGCCCCTACTCGGATGGTATCGCGCCGTCCCAACCTTCGCTCTCTCTCCCCCGCTACTCTCTCCTCTTCCATCCTATCATCTCTTCCCTCTGCTCAAACCTTCTCCAACCTATCTCCTGATTCTGCCTCCTCAACCCTCCTCTCCTCCCTTTCTGCATCCTTTGACTCTCTATGTCCCCTATCCTCCAGGCCGGCTCGGTCCTCCCCTCCCGCTCCGTGGCTCGACGACTCATTGCGAGCTCACAGAACAGGGCTCCGGGCAGCCGAGCGGAAATGGAGGAAAACTCACCTCCCTGCGGACCTGGCATCCTTTCACTCCCTCCTCTCTACATTTTCCTCCTCTGTCTCTGGTGCTAAAGCCACTTTCTACCACTCTAAATTCCAAGCATCTGCCTCTAACCCTAGGAAGCTCTTTGCCACCTTCTCCTCCCTCCTGAATCCTCCCCCCTCCTCCCTCTCTGCAGATGACTTCGTCAACCATTTTGAAAAGAAGGTCGACGACATCCGATCCTCGTTTGCTAAGTCAAACGACACCGCTGGTTCTGCTCACACTGCCCTACCCTGTGCTCTGACCTCTTTCTCCCCTCTCTCTCCAGATGAAATCTCGCGTCTTGTGACGGCCGGCCGCCCAACAACCTGCCCGCTTGACCCTATCCCTCCTCTCTTCTCCAGACCATTTCCGGAGACCTTCTCCCTTACCTCACCTCGCTCATCAACTCATCCCTGACCGCTGGCTACGTCCCTTCCGTCCTCAAGAGAGCGAGAGTTGCACCCCTTCTGAAAAAACCTACACTCAATCCCTCCGATGTCAACAACTACAGACCAGTATCCCTTCTTTCTTTTCTCTCCAAAACTCTTGAACGTGCCGTCCTTGGCCAGCTCTACCGCTATCTCTCTCAGAATGACCTTCTTGATCCAAATCAGTCAGGTTTCAAGACTAGTCATTCAACTGAGACTGCTCTTCTCTGCATCATGGAGGCGCTCCGCACTGCTAAAGCTAACTCTCTCTCCTCTGCTCTCATCCTTCTAGACCTATCGGCTGCCTTCGATACTGTGAACCATCAGATCCTCCTCTCCACCCTCTCCGAGTTGGGCATCTCCGGCGCGGCCCACGCTTGGATTGCGTCCTACCTGACAGGTCGCTCCTACCAGGTGGCGTGGCGAGAATCTGTCTCCTCACCACGCGCTCTCACCACTGGTGTCCCCCAGGGCTCTGTTCTAGGCCCTCTCCTATTCTCGCTATACACCAAGTCACTTGGCTCTGTCATAACCTCACATGGTCTCTCCTATCATTGCTATGCAGACGACACACAATTAATCTTCTCCTTTCCCCCTTCTGATGACCAGGTGGCGAATCGCATCTCTGCATGTCTGGCAGACATATCAGTGTGGATGACGGATCACCACCTCAAGCTGAACCTCGGCAAGACGGAGCTGCTCTTCCTCCCGGGGAAGGACTGCCCGTTCCATGATCTCGCCATCACGGTTGACAACTCCATTGTGTCCTCCTCCCAGAGCGCGAAGAACCTTGGCGTGATCCTGGACAACACCCTGTTGTTCTCAACTAACATCAAGGCGGTGGCCGGTTCCTGTAGGTTCATGCTCTACAACATCCGCAGAGTACGACCCTGCCTCACACAGGAAGCGGCGCAGGTCCTAATCCAGGCACTTGTCATCTCCCGTCTGGATTACTGCAACTCGCTGTTGGCTGGGCTCCCTGCCTGTGCCATTAAACCCCTACAACTCATCCAGAACGCTGCAGCTCGTCTGGTGTTCAACCTTCCCAAGTTCTCTCACGTCACCCCGCTCCTCCGCTCTCTCCACTTGCTTCCAGTTGAAGCTCGCATCCGCTACAAGTCCATGGTGCTTGCCTACGGAGCTGTGAGGGGAACGGCACCTCAGTACCTCCAGGCTCTGATCAGGCCCTACACCCAAACAAGGGCACTGCGTTCATCCACCTCTGGCCTGCTCGCCTCCCTACCACTGAGGAAGTACAGTTCCCGCTCAGCCCAGTCAAAACTGTTCGCTGCTCTGGCCCCCCAATGGTGGAACAAACTCCCTCACAACGCCAGGACAGCGGAGTCAATCACCACCTTCCGGAGACAGATGCACTAGATTTAGATGCACTATTGTAAAGTGGCTGTTCCACTGGATGTCATAAGGTGAATGCACCAATTTGTAAGTCGCTCTGGATAAGAGCGTCTGCTAAATGACTTAAATGTAAATGTAATGTATGTGGGGCGGAGAGAATGGTGGGTTTTAGATGGAGGGCGCTCTACAAACCCCCAGTACCAAAGAGGTCAGGGGACCTCCAGTGGAGGATTCTTCATGGAGCCCTGGCCACTAACAGCTGGTTGGCACGGGTTGATCCGGGAATTGGGCTGTAATTGGGCTGTAAACTGTAATTCATGTGTTTTCTGTGTGCACCAGGTTAATGCCATTAATTAATTTTTTTATTTTTTATTAATGTCTCTGTTGGAATGTCTGTGTGACAGGTTGGGGGTGGTTTTTGCTGTTGGGATGTTTATAATGGGATACAGGTATTCGAGTAAGGAGAAAGAAAAATGTGTTTTGTTGAATTTTCTGTTTGCTCAGGCAAAGTTAGCTATTTGGCTAACAAGGAGGAACAGGGTCAAAGGTGGGGGGATAACAGACCCTTTACTACTGTTTAATGGGATGGTCTCTGCGCGCCTTAGGGTTGAGTTTGAGTTCTATAAAATGATCAAATGTGTGGAGATGTTTGAGGAGATATGGTGTGTTGGGGGGGCTGTCTGTATTGCTGGGGAAGATGTTTTGGATATACGGTTGTAGGAGAGGGTTTTTGTGTATGGTGATTTGTATCATGTGGTAGATGGAAAGGTGAGTATGGTACATGTATGCAGTATAGGATATATTTTTATTTATTTTTTATTTTAGGAGTGGGGGGGTGAGTTTTAAATGAATTAAGAATGTTTCAATAAAGAAAGACCAAAAGTCAAAAGTCTCTCTCTCTCTCTCTCTCTCTCTCTCTCTCTCTCTCTCTCTCTCTCTCTCTCTATATATATATATATATATATATATATATATATATATATATATATATATATATATATATATATATATATATATATATACACACACACACATTGACTCATATTGTATATGTGGAAGGAAGCTCATTATCATTGACACATCATGTCACTCTTCCAGTGGCAGTATTCTGAACTCAGTGGTAATGATTTGGCCTGAGGGAAGCCTTTTTCTGATGCACTGAGGGTCTAATGAGATGTGCACACTGACACTCACTACTGTACAGTAGGCTTAAACACACAACCAGCTGAGAAACACACCCACCATTACAATACAACTCAACCACAGCTCAATGCTACATACTGTGCATACAAAGAACGACACCCACACCACCGATACAACCAACACAACCCAATCCAGGCACAAGGCTCTGTGGACACAAAGAGAAACAGATGAAGAAATTACTGGAACGGACATCTTCACACAATCTGACTGTAACAGACACTGCACATATACAAAGTCAAAATCAAACACAGCCACTTACATCCTGAGAGAACTGGCTTGAAGTCATCTATACCCTGTCTATATACCATGTCTACACCTTGTCTATACCATGTCTATACCCTGTCTATATACCATGTCTACACCTTGTCTATACCATGTCTATACCCTGTCTATACACCCTGTCTATATACCCTGTCTATATACCATGTCTAGACCCTGTCTATACCCTGTCTATATACCATGTCTACACCTTGTCTATACCATGTCTATACCCTGTCTATACACCCTGTCTATATACCATGTCTATATACCATGTCTAGACCCTGTCTATACCCTGTCTATATACCATGTCTACACCTTGTCTATACCATGTCTATACCCTGTCTATACACCCTGTCTATATACCATGTCTATACCATGTCTATACCCTGTCTATACCCTGTCTATATACCCTGTCTATATACCATGTCTAGACCCTGTCTATACCCTGTCTATATACCATGTCTACACCTTGTCTATACCATGTCTATACCCTGTCTATATACCATGTCTACACCTTGTCTATACCATGTCTATACCCTGTCTATACACCCTGTCTATATACCCTGTCTATATACCATGTCTAGACCCTGTCTATACCCTGTCTATACCATGTCTACACCCTGTCTATACCCTGTCTATATACCATGTCTACACCTTGTCTATACCATGTCTATACCCTGTCTATACACCCTGTCTATATACCATGTCTAGACCCTGTCTATACCCTGTCTATATACCATGTCTACACCTTGTCTATACCATGTCTATACCCTGTCTATACACCCTGTCTATATACCCTGTCTATATACCATGTCTAGACCCTGTCTATACCCTGTCTATACCATGTCTACACCCTGTCTATACCCTGTCTATACCATGTCTATATACCATGTCTATACCCTGTCTATACATATACCCTGTCTATATACCATGTCTAGACCCTGTCTATACCCTGTCTATACCTTGTCTATACCATGTCTATACCCTGTCTATACACCCTGTCTATATACCCTGTCTATATACCATGTCTAGACCCTGTCTATACCCTGTCTATACCATGTCTACACCCTGTCTATACCCTGTCTATACCATGTCTATATACCATGTCTATACCCTGTCTATACCATGTCTATACCCTGTCTATATACCATGTCTACACCTTGTCTATACCATGTCTATACCCTGTCTATACACCCTGTCTATATACCATGTCTAGACCCTGTCTATACCCTGTCTATACCATGTCTACACCCTGTCTATACCCTGTCTATACCATGTCTATATACCATGTCTATACCCTGTCTATACCATGTCTATACCCTGTCTATACACCCTGTCTATATACCATGTCTATATACCCTGTCTATATATCATGTCTACACCCTGTCTATACCATGTCTATACCCTGTCTATATCATGTCTATACTCTGTCTATACCCTGTCTATACACCCTGTCTATATACCCTGTCTATATACCATGTCTACACCCTGTCTATATACCCTGTCTATATACCATGTCTATACTCTGTCTATACCCTGTCTATACACCCTGTCTATACACCCTGTCTATACACCCTGTCTATATACCATGTCTACACCCTGTCTACACCCTGTCTATACACCCTGTCTATATACCCTGTCTATATACCATGTCTATACTCTGTCTAGACCCTGTCTATACACCCTGTCTATATACCCTGTCTATACCATGTCTATACCCTGTCTATATCATGTCTATACTCTGTCTATACCCTGTCTATACACCCTGTCTATATACCCTGTCTATATACCATGTCTATACCCTGTCTATACCCTGTCTATACACCCTGTCTATATACCCTGTCTATATACCATGTCTACACCCTGTCTATACCCTGTCTATACACCCTGTCTATATACCCTGTCTATATACCATGTCTATACTCTGTCTATACCCTGTCTATACACCCTGTCTATACACCCTGTCTATATACCCTGTCTATATCATGTCTATACTCTGTCTAGACCCTGTCTATACACCCTGTCTATATACCCTGTCTATATACCATGTCTACACCCTGTCTATATACCCTGTCTATATACCATGTCTATATACCCTGTCTATATCATGTCTATACTCTGTCTATACCCTGTCTATACACCCTGTCTATATACCCTGTCTATATACCATGACTATATACCCTGTCTATATCATGTCTATACTCTGTCTATACCCTGTCTATACACCCTGTCTATATACCCTGTCTATATACCATGTCTATACTCTGTCTATACCCTGTCTATATACCCTGTCTATATACCATGTCTACACCCTCTCTACAGCAGGGATCCCGAGTGGCGTTGCGGTCACTGCATCTCAGTGCTAGAGGTGTCACTACAGACTCTGGTTCAATTTCAGGCTGTGATTGGGAGTCCCATAGGGCGGCACACAATTGGCCCAGCGTTGTCCGGGTTAGGGTTGACCGGGGTGGGCGGTCATTGTAAATAAGAATTTGTTATCAACTGGCTTGCCTAGTTAAACAAAGGTTAAATAAAATAAATTAATAAAAAACACCCTGTCTGCACCCTGTCTAAAATCCTGTCTGTATATGCTGTCTATACCCTGTCTATACCCTGTCTGCACCCTGTCTACACCTTGTCTGCACCCTGTCTGCACCCTGTCTACACCCTGTCGGCACCCTGTCTGCACCCTGTCTGCACCCTGTCTACACCCTGTCGGCACCCTGTCTGCACCTTGTCTGCACCCTGTCTACACCCTGTCTACACCCTGTCTACACCCTGTCTGCACCCTGTCTGCACCCTGTCTGCACCCTGTCTACACCCTGTCGGCACCCTGTCTGCACCTTGTCTGCACCCTGTCTACACCCTGTCTACACCCTGTCTACACCCTGTCTACACCCTGTCTGCACCTTGTCGGCACCCTGTCTGCACCCTGTCTACACCCTGTCTGCACCTTGTCTGCACCCTGTCTGCACCCTGTCTACACCCTGTCGGCACCCTGTCTACACCCTGTCTACACCCTGTCTACACCCTGTCTGCACCCTGTCTACACCCTGTCTGCACCCTGTCTGCACCTTGTCTGCACCCTGTCTGCACCCTGTCTACACCCTGTCTACACCCTGTCTGCACCCTGTCTACACCCTGTCTACACCCTGTCTACACCCTGTCGGCACCCTGTCTACACCCTGTCTACACCCTGTCTACACCCTGTCTGCATCCTATCTACACCCTGTCTACACCCTGTCTATACCATGTCTACACCCTGTCTATACCCTGTCTATACCATGTCTATATACCATGTCTATACCCTGTCTATACCATGTCTATACCCTGTCTATACACCCTGTCTATATACCATGTCTATATACCCTGTCTATATATCATGTCTACACCCTGTCTATACCATGTCTATACCCTGTCTATATCATGTCTATACTCTGTCTATACCCTGTCTATACACCCTGTCTATATACCCTGTCTATATACCATGTCTACACCCTGTCTATACCCTGTCTATACACCCTGTCTATATACCCTGTCTATATACCATGTCTATACTCTGTCTATACCCTGTCTATACACCCTGTCTATACACCCTGTCTATATACCCTGTCTATATACCATGTCTACACCCTGTCTATACCCTGTCTATACACCCTGTCTATATACCCTGTCTATATACCATGTCTACACCCTGTCTATATACCCTGTCTATATACCATGTCTATATACCCTGTCTATATATCATGTCTACACCCTGTCTATACCCTGTCTATACCATGTCTATACCCTGTCTATATCATGTCTATACTCTGTCTATACCCTGTCTATACACCCTGTCTATATACCCTGTCTATATACCATGTCTATACCCTGTCTATACCCTGTCTATACACCCTGTCTATATACCCTGTCTATATACCATGTCTACACCCTGTCTATACCCTGTCTATACACCCTGTCTATATACCCTGTCTATATACCATGTCTATACTCTGTCTATACCCTGTCTATACACCCTGTCTATACACCCTGTCTATATACCCTGTCTATATCATGTCTATACTCTGTCTAGACCCTGTCTATACACCCTGTCTATATACCCTGTCTATATACCATGTCTACACCCTGTCTATATACCCTGTCTATATCATGTCTATACTCTGTCTATACCCTGTCTATACACCCTGTCTATATACCCTGTCTATATACCATGACTACATACCATGTCTACACCCTGTCTATATACCCTGTCTATATACCATGTCTATATACCCTCTCTATATCATGTCTATACTCTGTCTATACCCTGTCTATACACCCTGTCTATATACCCTGTCTATATACCATGTCTATACTCTGTCTATACCCTGTCTATATACCCTGTCTATATACCATGTCTACACCCTCTCTACAGCAGGGATCCCGAGTGGCGTTGCGGTCACTGCATCTCAGTGCTAGAGGTGTCACTACAGACTCTGGTTCAATTCTAACCCCAGTCTAACCCCTGTCTGCACCCTGTCTACACCTTGTCTGCACCCTGTCTGCACCCTGTCTACACCCTGTCGGCACCCTGTCTGCACCCTGTCTACACCCTGTCGGCACCCTGTCTGCACCTTGTCTGCACCCTGTCTACACCCTGTCTACACCCTGTCTACACCCTGTCTACACCCTGTCTGCACCCTGTCTGCACCCTGTCTACACCCTGTCGGCACCCTGTCTGCACCTTGTCTGCACCCTGTCTACACCCTGTCTACACCCTGTCTACACCCTGTCTGCACCCTGTCTGCACCCTGTCTGCACCCTGTCTGCACCCTGTCTACACCCTGTCTGCACCCTGTCTACACCCTGTCTACACCCTGTCTACACCCTGTCTGCACCCTGTCTACACCCTGTCTGCACCCTGTCTGCACCCTGTCTGCACCCTGTCTGCACCCTGTCTACACCCTGTCTACACCCTGTCTGCACCCTGTCTACACCCTGTCTACACCCTGTCTACACCCTGTCTGCACCCTGTCTACACCCTGTCTGCACCCTGTCTGCACCTTGTCTGCACCCTGTCTGCACCCTGTCTACACCCTGTCTACACCCTGTCTGCACCCTGTCTACACCCTGTCTACACCCTGTCTGCACCCTGTCTACACCCTGTCTACACCCTGTCTACACCCTGTCTGCATCCTATCTACACCCTGTCTACACCCTGTCTACACCCTGTTCACACCCTGTCCACCACCCTGTCTACAACCTGTCTGCACCCTGTCTACACCCTGTCTGCATCATGTCTACACCCTGTCTACACCCTGTCTGCACCCTGTCTACACCCTGTCTGTATATGCTGTCTATACCCTGTCTGCACCCTGTCTACACCTTGTCTGCACCCTGTCTGCACCCTGTCTACACCCTGTCTACACCCTGTCTGCACCCTGTCTACACCCTGTCTACACCCTGTCTACACCCTGTCTGCACCCTGTCTACACCCTGTCTGCACCCTGTCTGCACCTTGTCTGCACCCTGTCTGCACCCTGTCTACACCCTGTCTACACCCTGTCTGCACCCTGTCTACACCCTGTCTACACCCTGTCGGCACCCTGTCTACACCCTGTCTACACCCTGTCTACACCCTGTCTGCATCCTATCTACACCCTGTCTACACCCTGTCTACACCCTGTCCACACCCTGTCCACCACCCTGTCTACAACCTTTCTGCACCCTGTCTACACCCTGTCTGCATCATGTCTACACCCTGTCTACACCCTGTCTACACCCTGTCCACACCCTGTCCACCACCCTGTCTACAACCTTTCTGCACCCTGTCTACACCCTGTCTGCATCATGTCTACACCCTGTCTACACCCTGTCTGCACCCTGTCTACACCCTGTCTGTATATGCTGTCTACACCCTGTCTGCACCCTGTCTGCACCTTGTCTGCACCCTGTCTGCACCCTGTCTACACCCTGTCTACACCCTGTCTGCACCCTGTCTACACCCTGTCTACACCCTGTCTACACCCTGTCTGCACCCTGTCTACACCCTGTCTGCATCCTATCTACACCCTGTCTACACCCTGTCTACACCCTGTCCACACCCTGTCCACCACCCTGTCTACAACCTTTCTGCACCCTGTCTACACCCTGTCTGCATCATGTCTACACCCTGTCTACACCCTGTCTGCACCCTGTCTACACCCTGTCTGTATATGCTGTCTACACCCTGTCTGCACCCTGTCTGCACCTTGTCTGCACCCTGTCTGCACCCTGTCTACACCCTGTCTACACCCTGTCTGCACCCTGTCTACACCCTGTCTACACCCTGTCTACACCCTGTCTGCACCCTGTCTACACCCTGTCTGCACCCTGTCTGCACCCTGTCTACACCCTGTCGGCACCCTGTCTGCACCTTGTCTGCACCCTGTCTACACCCTGTCTACACCCTGTCCACACCCTGTCCACCACCCTGTCTACAACCTTTCTGCACCCTGTCTACACCCTGTCTGCATCATGTCTACACCCTGTCTACACCCTGTCTGCACCCTGTCTACACCCTGTCTGTATATGCTGTCTACACCCTGTCTGCACCCTGTCTGCACCTTGTCTGCACCCTGTCTGCACCCTGTCTACACCCTGTCTACACCCTGTCTGCACCCTGTCTACACCCTGTCTACACCCTGTCTACACCCTGTCTGCACCCTGTCTACACCCTGTCTGCACCCTGTCTACACCCTGTCTACACCCTGTCTACACCCTGTCTACACCCTGTCTACACCCTGTCTACACCCTGTCTACACCCTGTCGGCACCCTGTCTACACCCTGTCTACACCCTGTCTACACCCTGTCTGCATCCTATCTACACCCTGTCTACACCCTGTCTACACCCTGTCCACACCCTGTCCACCACCCTGTCTACAACCTTTCTGCACCCTGTCTACACCCTGTCTGCATCATGTCTACACCCTGTCTACACCCTGTCTGCACCCTGTCTACACCCTGTCTGTATATGCTGTCTACACCCTGTCTGCACCCTGTCTACACCCTGTCTGTATATGCTGTCTACACCCTGTCTGCACCCTGTCTGCACCCTGTCTGCACCCTGTCTACACCCTGTCTGTATATGCTGTCTACACCCTGTCTGTATATGCTGTCTACACCCTGTCTGCACCCTGTCTGCACCCTGTCTACACCCTGTCTACACCCTGTCTGCACCCTGTCTACACCCTGTCTGTATATGCTGTCTACACCCTGTCTGCACCCTGTCTGCACCCTGTCTGTATATGCTGCCTATACCCTGTCTGTATATGCTGTCACTATCCTGTCTGCACCCTGTCTATACCCTGTCTATACCCTGTCTGCACCCTGTCTGCACCCTGTCTACACCCTGTCGGCACCCTGTCTGCACCTTGTCTGCACCCTGTCTACACCCTGTCTACACCCTGTCTACACCCTGTCTGCACCCTGTCTGCACCCTGTCTACACCCTGTCGGCACCCTGTCTGCACCTTGTCTGCACCCTGTCTACACCCTGTCCACCACCCTGTCTACAACCTTTCTGCACCCTGTCTACACCCTGTCTGCATCATGTCTACACCCTGTCTACACCCTGTCTGCACCCTGTCTACACCCTGTCTGTATATGCTGTCTACACCCTGTCTGCACCCTGTCTACACCCTGTCTGTATATGCTGTCTACACCCTGTCTGCACCCTGTCTGCACCCTGTCTGCACCCTGTCTACACCCTGTCTGTATATGCTGTCTACACCCTGTCTGTATATGCTGTCTACACCCTGTCTGCACCCTGTCTGCACCCTGTCTACACCCTGTCTACACCCTGTCTGCACCCTGTCTACACCCTGTCTGTATATGCTGTCTACACCCTGTCTGCACCCTGTCTGCACCCTGTCTGTATATGCTGCCTATACCCTGTCTGTATATGCTGTCACTATCCTGTCTGCACCCTGTCTATACCCTGTCTATACCCTGTCTGCACCCTGTCTGCACCCTGTCTACACCCTGTCGGCACCCTGTCTGCACCTTGTCTGCACCCTGTCTGCACCCTGTCTACACCCTGTCTACACCCTGTCTGCACCCTGTCTGCACCCTGTCTACACCCTGTCGGCACCCTGTCTGCACCTTGTCTGCACCCTGTCTACACCCTGTCTACACCCTGTCTGTATATGCTGTCTACACCCTGTCTGTATATGCTGTCTACACCCTGTCTGCACCCTGTCTGCACCCTGTCTACACCCTGTCTACACCCTGTCTGCACCCTGTCTACACCCTGTCTGTATATGCTGTCTACACCCTGTCTGCACCTTGTCTGCACCCTGTCTACACCCTGTCTACACCCTGTCTACACCCTGGCTACACCCTGTCTGCACCTTGTCGGCACCCTGTCTGCACCCTGTCTACACCCTGTCTACACCCTGTCTACACCCTGTCTACACCCTGTCTGCACCTTGTCGGCACCCTGTCTGCACCCTGTCTACACCCTGTCTACACTCCTGTCTACACCCTGTCTACACCCTGTCTGCACCTTGTCTGCACCCTGTCTGCACCCTGTCTACACCCTGTCGGCACCCTGTCTACACCCTGTCTACACCCTGTCTACACCCTGTCTGCACCCTGTCTACACCCTGTCTACACCCTGTCTGCACCTTGTCTGCACCCTGTCTGCACCCTGTCTACACCCTGTCGGCACCCTGTCTACACCCTGTCTACACCCTGTCTACACCCTGTCTGCACCCTGTCTACACCCTGTCTGCACCCTGTCTGCACCTTGTCTGCACCCTGTCTGCACCCTGTCTACACCCTGTCTACACCCTGTCTGCACCCTGTCTACTCCCTGTCTACACCCTGTCTACACCCTGTCGGCACCCTGTCTACACCCTGTCTACACCCTGTCTACACCCTGTCTGCATCCTATCTACACCCTGTCTACACCCTGTCTACACCCTGTTCACACCCTGTCCACCACCCTGTCTACAACCTGTCTGCACCCTGTCTACACCCTGTCTGCACCCTGTCTACACCCTGTCTGTATATGCTGTCTATACCCTGTCTGCACCCTGTCTACACCCTGTCTGCACCCTGTCTGTATATGCTGTCACTATCCTGTCTATACCCTGTCTGCACCCTGTCTATACCCTGTCTATACTCTGTCTGCACCCTGTCTATACACTGTCTGTATATGCTGTCTATACCCTGTCTACACCCTGTCTGTATATGCTGTCTTTTCCCTGTCTGCACCCTGTCCACACCCTGTCTATACCCTGTCTGTATATGCTGTCTATACCCTGTCTACACCCTGTCTGTATATGCTGTCTTTTCCCTGTCTGCACCCTGTCCACACCCTGTCCACCACCCTGTCTATACCCTGTCTGTATATGCTGTCTATACCCTGTCTACACCCTGTTTGTATATGCTGTCTATACCCTGTCTGCACCCTGTCTGTATATGCTGTCTTTTCCCTGTCTGCACCCTGTCCACACCCTGTCCACCACCCTGTCTATACCCTGTATAGATTGCTCAGCCACAAACCTTCAGGAGCCACCATGGTGAGAATCCTAAATAAATTGATGTCTGTGTTGCAATCAGGATGAGCACCTCACTCCAGATGACTGAGATTGGTTTGAAACATTATTATAGGGCCTTGGCTTGAGGGCATGTTTCTGATTAAGTAGCACATTGTTTGACGGCGTGCTGCTCTGCTCCTTGTCCTGTTCCGGACAGGGAGGCCGCCGATACAGAGGACTGATAGCAGGATCATTACAGAGCTAGTGCTGATCGGACGCTGTGTTTAAACTTAATGAAAGTCATCCATTTCTATGAAGCCATGGACACAAAGCTGACCAACTCAATGGGGTCATGAAGGTGCATGAAGAGTGAGACCACTGCTTTGCACTCATTCAACTGTATTTATTGAAGGGGTGGAGGTTAATATTGCTCTGTTAGTAGGTTTTAATGCACAGCTGCTCAACATGTAAAGTGAAGTGAGAGTGGCTGAGAACCTACAACTTGTGCTATAATGATTGACACATCAGTGAGGACTGTGGCAGCAGTCCCACATGAACACATGGGCACATACACTCTGTCTTCACAAACACAGTACTGCACGCATCACCTTCATTTGACACCCTTTCTGTTCTCCAGTGACTTTTACAGGCTCTAGGGCCAATGGAGGGAGATAAGAAGAGAAAAATGAAATGCAAAAATACCATTTCAAAGAGTGTTTGAGTATTTGTGTCACCTCTGAGAAAACATCTGTCACTGTCACAGCACCATGAGAAGCACAAACACGGAGAGAGAGAGAGAGAGAGAGAGAGAGAGAGAGAGAGAGAGAGAGAGAGAGAGAGAGAGAGAGAGAGAGAGAGAGAGAGAGAGAGAGAGAGAGAGAGAGAGAGAGAGAGAGAGAGAGAGAGAGAGAGAGAGAGAGAGAGAGAGATGGAGAGAGATTAGGCCGTACAGTTCTCTTGGGGCTGGCAATAGAGACTGTACCTTGTGATATGAAATGGCTCCCAGGCCAAGGCCACCACATGGCTCAACAGTAATGCCCAACTCTAATCAACAGAACCATGAACAGGCCCTAACGAGCACGGAATAAACTACAATAAAGAGAGCAAATACTATAATGAACAAAAATATAAACGCAACATGTAAAGTGTTGGTCCCATTTTTCATGAGCTGAAATAAAAGATCCCAGAATGTACAAAAAAATAATTTCTCTCAAATGTTGTGCAAAAAATGTGTTTTACATCCCTGTTGAGCATTTATCCTTTGCCAAGATAATCCATCCACCTGACAGATGTGGCATATCAAGAAGCTGAATAAACAGCAGGTTCATTACACAGGTGAACCTTGTGCTGGGGAAAATAAAAGCCCACTCTAAGATGTGCAGTTTTGTCACACAACACAATTCCACAGATGTCTCAAGTTTTGATGGAGTGTGCAATTGACATGCTGACTGTAGGAATGTCCATCAGAGTTGTTGCCAGGTAATTTAATGTTAATGTCTCTACCATAAGCCGCCTCCAACATCGTTTTAGAGAATTTGGCAGTTCGTCCAACCGGCCTCACAACCGCAGACCACGTGTAACCACGCCAGCCCAGGACCTTCACATCCAGTTTTTTCACCTGCGGGATCGTCTGAGACCAGCCGCACCAACAGCTGATGAAACTGAGGAGTCTGTCTGTAATAAAGCCCCTTTGTTGGGAAAATCTGATTCCTGGCTCCCCAGTGGGTGGGCCTATGCCTTCCCTGGCCCACCCATGGTTGCGCCACTACCTAGTCATGTGAAATCCATAGATTAGGGCCTAATGAATTCATTTCAATTGACTGATTTCCTTATACAGAATGAAATGTAACTCAGTAAAATCATTGAAATTGTTGCATGTTGCATTTATATTTTTGCTCAGTATAAGTAAATATTGTACAAAGCGAATACTGGGTAACAGTTATGTGGGGGCAAAATGGTTTTGTTACAATCTAAATTCTATGAAAATGCTTGAGCTCAATAGTGTTTTTCACTGGGAATTGTCCCTGCTGTTCAGTAACCTCTTCATATACCCCACAAATGAGAGATTTGTTATTGGCCCTTATCTCTGGGGCCATACATGCCTAAACAGTCTGATTCTTGTTCTGTCTTTGTAGGTTCTAAAGATCTTATCATTCGCCTATCTTTGACACATAGTCTGTGAGAACAGGTTAGAACCTGCTTTTATTTGTTTTAATGCTAGAGAGTAGAGATAATTAGAGATAGAGATAATTACCCCTTATCTATATTGTAAGCTTACCTCCCTCTAGGAGGGGTAAACAGCTCTTTGTGTAGATAAAGTACGTAACGACTGTGATTTGTAAATAATCAAGTTACTCTCTGGCTTTATCCTGACAGGGAACTTCCTGGAAATTGCTTGAATAAAACGTATAAACTGGAAAATGAGCTCTGCCTGATCCTTGGAATTAGTTTTTCCTCGACAGTTAGTAAATACTAAACTGTCACGCCTTGGTCATTGTATTTTGTGTTTTCGTTATATATTTGGTCAGGCCAGGGTGTGACATGGGTTTATGTTATTGTATTTTCGTATTGGGGTTTGTAGTATTTGGGATCACGGCTGATTAGGGGTGTTGTATAGGCTTGGCTGCCTGAGGCGGTTCTCAATCAGAGTCAGGTGATTCTCATTGTCTCGGATTGGGAACCATATTTAGGTAGCCTGGTTTCGCTTTGTATTTCGTGGGTGATTGTTCCTGTCTCTGTGTAGTTTCACCAGATAGGCTCGGTCACTTTGGTTTTTCTTTTTACTTGTTTTAGAAGAGATGGTGCTAAATCCATCAACACGGTCGGTCCCTGGGATTGGGCTGGCCAACACGATTCGGTTTGCTTGGAAGGAAAAGGAGTTGGAGCCTTTAGGACGGGAAACTTTTGGAAGGATAATATTGATGGGGATTCTAAAGCTGACGGTGAAGGACGTGTTTTGTTTCCAAGGCAACTCGTTGGAGGGAGCATACAACGTGGCACTATATTCAGAGGAAAAACACGATGATATCCTGAGAAGGGCAAGAGCAGTGGGAGGTGAGAGGCCGATGTGCCACTATGAAATAACAAGCCTGGCGAAGAATAACTTTAGGGTTGTAACTGTCAACATTTACAACCCTTACGTTAGGACGAAGAGGTGAGGGCTTTTCTGGGGAGATACATGGATAACGTCTCCTCAGCAAGGCACCTCAAAGACTCCCTTGGGTTTTGGAATGGGAGGAGAGGCTTCCAGGCCCTCCTCAGAGAGGACCCAAAGGGACATGGTGGCTACCTCCATCCTCCTGCTATGTTCTCCCTAGGGGCTGACAGGGGGACGTTGTTTTATGCACGTCAGCCCCCATTTTGCAGGCGCTGTATGGCCTACGGTCACATATTCGCCTCGTGCAGTACAAGAAAATGCAGATTTTGTGGATCTGAGGAACACGAGGCGAGGGATTGTGACAAGCCTAAGACGTGCCATGGGTGTGGCTCGTCAGCACACCTGTGGCGGGGGTGCCCGGCCCGTCAGAGGTCATATGCGTCTGCGGCTGGGGGGGGAGCAGGGGCGGGGGATGGGGGAAGAAGAGGAGGGGAAGGAAGCACGCCTCATGACCAGAGTACAGGTCCAAAGGGGAAGGCCACAAGGAAGGAGGAGGAGCAAGAAGCGGCGGATGGAAGAGAGAAGGAAACGGAAGGCACGGGAGTAGGAGAACCAGGAAAAGCGGCGGAAGAAGGCAACCGAGTGGAGAAGTTTGAGAGAGAAGAAAGCGAGGGAGGGGTGGTGGAGAAGGAGACGGATGGAAGAGCAAGTGGACTGGGGGGAAAGTGCCGTGGTGGAAGAGATGAGGGGTATGGTGGAGGAGCTGGCGGGGGGGAGGGTGGTATCTCTCCACTGCCGCCATCACCAAAGAAGAGAATGAAGAGGAGGGTGCGATTGGCCGACAGCGAGAGGGAGGGGATGGCCAAGAGAGTGATGGGGGTGGGAGAAACCTCTGGGTTGCTGCTGGTTTCCCCAGGCCCTCAACTTCTTTTGGGTAGGGACACACCTAACAAGACTCAGGACTGGGTTCAGGAGGAGGTGGGGAGTTTTTTGTTTGGGGACTTAGCCTCCCCAATTTTTTTCCAAACCAGCTACAACACTGGGGAGGGGGAGGATTGTGGGGGTAGACCCAGGGTGCAGGGCACCCCGGAGCCAAACACTATTTCTGCATCCTGGGATGGTGAGATGGAGGAAGAGGGGGGGATGTTGGGAGTACGGATGGTGTTCTCACCGGTAGATATGGAGCAGGGGAGCATCGGGTGAGTCTCCTGTTTTTTTTTCTGTCTGGGTTTAGAATTTGAGTGTATTACATGTTTTTATTCTTTCATGGGGTCTAATTTGACTTTTGTTAGTTTAAATGTAAGGGGTTTAAGGGATTTTGTTAAGAGGAGGGCGGTTTTTAGTTATTTGGAGGGTGTGGGGTTTGATTATTGTTTTTTTACAGGAGGTTCACCTGAGGGATGGAGGGGCGGCAGCGTAGCCTAGTGGTTAGAGCGTTGGACTAGTAACCGGAAGGTTGCGAGTTCAAACCCCCGAGCTGACAAGGTACAAATCTGTCGTTCTGCCCCTGAACAGGCAGTTAACCCAGGCCGTCATTGAAAATAAGAATGTGTTCTTAACTGACTTGCCTGGTTAAATAAAGGTAAAATAAAAAAATTAAAATGTTAGTAGGTTTAAGAGGGAGTGGGACAAGGGGGAGTCGGTTTGGGGTATTGGGGGGGTGCACTCATCAGGGTTTTGTGTGGGCACAGGGAGTGGAGGATTATTAAAAGTGGAGGATTATTTTGTGGTAATGCAGGGGAGGGTTATAGGGGTAGATGTCACGATAAGGGATTGTAAATTTAGATTAGTGGTGGTGTATGGGCCACAGGTGGTGGCAGACAGGAGGGAGATGGTGGACTGTCTGACGCCCCTGTGTGTCACAAATAGGAAATTAGTGATAGGGGGGATTTTAATACAGATTTAGGAAGAGGGGGGATAGCAGTGCAGGCGCCATTGCCGGGCTAATGGTCATCTACAATGGTCTGGTAGATGGTGGTCTGCACACTACTCCGAAAATGGACGGTCCTACATGGCGCAACTCCAGGGGGGTTGAGCGGAGGCTCGACTATATTTTTGTACCCAGGTCTTTGGGTAAGTTGTCTGGGCGGCTGTTGCCTGTTTTCTTTTCGGATCACGAAAGGGGGCTCCTGCAGGTGGGGTCGCCAGTCTGCCTCTTTGGTAGGGGGTACTGGAAGTTAGATCGGGATGTGCTGGAGGAGCAGGCTTTTGTTGACGGGTTTTATGGTTTCTTTTGGAGGCTTGAATTCCTCCGGTCCATGTGCGAAGGGGTGTTAGAGTGGTGGGAATTAGTTAAGGTGAGGGAAAAAAAAGGGAGGAAAGGAGGGAGGTGGATCATATCCAAAGGTTAATTGAACTCGAATACGAGGCAGGCAACCTCGGCGGGTCGTTTGACTGGGAGAGATCCGCAATCCTAAAGGCGCAGCTCAGGGAGTTGCAGGAGCGGAAGGCTCAAGCTTTCCTGGAGCGTGCGCATAGTGGCTTTCTAGAACATAATGAGACTTGTTCTTTAAGTTGGTTAGGGCCAGACAGAGTAGAAAGGTAATGCATGGTGTTAGGGAAGAAAATGGTAGTATAGTTTGAGAACCAGAGGATATGGTCAGGGTGACAACTGATCATTTCCAAGGTTTATTTAAGGAAAGGGAAATAGATGTAGAGCAGGGAAATGTGTTTTTAGAACACTTGTCCAGGCGGTTGCCGGAGGACATTAGAGAAGTGATGGAGGCCCAGATCTCACTAGAAGAGGGTGAGAGCGCTCTTAGGAGGATGGGAAAAGGGAAGGTGCCTGGGATGGATGGGCTGCCGGCTGAGTTTTATCTCAAGTTTTGGGGTATACTTGGACCAGTGGTCCTCGATGTCTTGAAGGCCATCCTTGAGACGGGGGTCCCGGGGGGATCAATGGCTGTTGGTGTGCTGTCACTTTTATATAAGAAGGGGGAAGTAACAGACCTTGGCAACTGGCGGCCGTTGACCATGCTGTGTGTAGATTACAAGCTACTAGCAAAGGTTTTAGCAGACCGGTTGCGCACAGCCCTTCCATACGTCGTCCATGAGGATCAGACGTGCGGGGTAGAGGGCCGCTCTATTAGATGGAACCTACAGTTAATCAGGGACTCCATCGCTTGGGTTGAAGATAGAGGACTGCCTTTAATGGTAGCAGCGCTAGATCAGGCGAAAGCCTTTGATCGCGTGAATAGATCATTTTTAGGTGTTAGGTCGATTAGGATTTGGGGAGAAGTTTATAGGATGGATTCGTACATTATATGTCGGAGCGGGGTGCCGAGTTAGTGTAAATAGTCACTTGGGTGACGTTTTTGACTTCTCGTCTGGGGTCAGGCAGGGGTGCCCACTCTCGGCTCTCCTCTTCGTTCTGTACATGGAGCCTCTGGGGGCTGCCATTAGGGCAGACACAGGGGTGGAAGGCTTGCTGATCCCTGGAAGTGGTGGGCTGCGTGTTAAGATGACGCAGTACGCCGACGACACTTCCTTGCTGTTGTGCAAGGACTCGTGCCTGACAAGGTCCCTTGCCATCTTTGGGGATTTCACCCGAGCGTCGGGAGCAGTTCTGAACCATGCAAAGTCTTCCGTCAAGATGGCGCGGTAGAACGGATGTGCCTGGGGGGTTATCTCTCTGTGAGGGGGCCCTGAGGATTCTCGGGGTACATTTTGAGACCTCCAGCTCAGCGACGCTAAACTGGAACATGCGTATCGCAGTGGTACAGAGGAAGCTAGCAATGTGGAAGGCTAGGTATTTGTCTTTTATGGGCCTACTCCTGGTCCTAAAGGTGGATGTGTTGCCGTCTCTTTTGTATTTGGCATACATCTACCCACTGCCGGCTTGTCTGAGCCTCTAGTGAGGCTTGTGTTTCAGTTTATGTGGAGTGGCAGGTGCGAGTGGGTCGCCAGGGCACGCATGATCTGTCCCATCAGGGAGGGAGGTAGGGGGGTACCTTCTGCGGGTGTTCTTCTCGTATCAGGCGAGAAGCATAATGGTGGGGTCTAACACGGGTCCTCGGGTGGAACAGCTGCCGTGGCACTTTGGTCATGCGGCCAAGTGGCACCCTGAGGTTGAAGTTGCCCGAGTAGGTTTAGATCACAGGCACCTGTACGAGGAGGTCAGAAAGGCAGGGAGTCCGGCGCCTGTAGTGGGCATCTCGGAAGTGGTCTGGGAGGGAGTGCAGGCGCGGGGTCTGGACAACAGGCTCAAGGACCTGAATTGGTTGAGCCTCCATACGTGCTTGCTGGTACGTTCCATCTTGTACCGGTATAGTTTGGTGCAATCCCCCACCTGTCCAAGATCCTCTTGTGGCAGGGAGGAGACTGTGCGCCATGTCTTTTGGGACTGTGCCTTTGCCGGAGTAGTATGGGCTAGGTGTTGTTAGGTTTGGTAAAGGGGATTTTGTATTGACGTGGGCCAGGTTAGAGAGGGGTGTAGGGAGAGCGAGAGGGACGGATAGGGACAGGTTTCTGCTCTGGCTTCTCATGAGTCTCTTTAAACGGGGGCTGTGGGAAGCAAGGCAGAACATGGTGAAGACAGGGAGAGATTGGGGGGTGGAAGGGATAGTGAGGAGGGTGGAAGGAGATTTGAGGGGGAGGATGAAGAGGGAGGAGAGGAAGTGGGGGCAGCATGCTGCTCGGAAGAGGTGGAAGGGGGGTTTAGGGCTGGGTGTCATTTAGATTTGTAAGGGGATAGATTAGGGACGGGGAGATAGGGAAAGGTATTTTGTAGGGTGACGGAGAGGGAAGATGCTCCCCTTAGGTTTTGTTTGGGGTTTATGTTTAGTTTATTTAGTTTAATTAAAATTCCATTATTTGAGTATGTATGTAAATTATGAGTTGTAAAGAATGAATGGTATTGAAGATAATAAATTAATTTTTATAAAAAATGTAAAAAAGGCTGTAATTAGGTTTCACGTTCCGTTTGTTGTTTTGTATTTTGTATCGTTATTTCATGTGTCACTTTTTCTATTAAAGTCATGAGTAACCACTACGCTGCATTTCGGCCCGACTCTCTTTCTACAAACGAAGAACGCCGTGACATAAACAAAGCAAATACTAAGTAGAACTCGTCCAGATGGATAAATTCAAAAGCTCAAAAGACAGGGATGAAAATAAATATAGATAAATAATAATAGCCTACCTTGGTTCTAGAGTTCCATGACAGCGTTTAAGGACAGAAAAAACAGGTAAAAGGGTGTGACTGTGAACCAGGAGTTGGAACCGCTTCAAGGAATAGAACCGAAAACCTCCATGTGTCACGCCTTGGTCTTAGTATTTTGTGTTTTCTTTAATTATTTGTTCAGGCCAGGGTGTGACATGGGTATATTGTGTTGTCGTATTGTTTTTTTTGTAGGCATTGGGATTGTGGCTGATTAGGGGTGTGTCTTGCATAGGCTTGGCTGCCTGAGGCGGTTCTCAATCAGAGTCAGGTGATTTTCGTTGTCTCTGATTGGGAACCATATTTAGGTAGCCTGGGTTTCACTGTGTATTTTGTGGGTGATTGTTCCTGTCTCTGTGTAGTGTTCACCAGATAGGCTGTAATAGGTTTCACGTTCCGTTTGTTGTTTTGTATTTATTTAGTTATTTCATGTATCGTCTATTCTTTATTAAAGAACATGAGTAACCACCACTTGCATTTTGGTCCGCATCTCCTTCAACAGACGAACGCCGTTACACCCTGAACCTAAAACCAGATTATTATTATGTTTTTTTTATTTTAATTTTAATTGAGGAACAGAATCAGAACCGGGAAAGAAGTGATCTATACTGTTCCGGAACAGAAGCGTTATTTTAAAAGCATGGGAACCGGTTAATTACATTACATCACATTAAGCATCTCCAATCCAAAATTAAATCTAGAATTGGCTTTCTATTTCGCAACAAAGCATCCTTCACTCATGCTGCCAAACATACCCTCGTAAAACTGACTATTCTACCGATCCTTGACTTTGGCGATGTCATTTACAAAAAAGCCTCTAACACTCTACTCAGCAAATTGGATGCAGTCTATCACACCGTCATCCGTTTTGTCACCAAAGCCCCATATACAACCCACCACTGCGACCTGTATTCTCTCGTTGGCTGGCCCTCGCTTCATATTCGTCGCCAAACTCCCTGGCTTCAGGTCATCAATACGTTTTTGATAGGTAAAGCCCCACCTTATCTCAGCTCACTGGCCACTATAGCAGCACCCACCCGTAGCACGCAATCTCACTGGTCACCCCCAAAGCCAATTCCTCCTTTGGCCGCCGTTCCTTCCAGTTCTCTGCTGCCAATGACTGGAACGAACTGCAAAAATCACTGAAGCTGGAGACTCATATCTCCCTCACTAGCTTTAAGCACCAGCTGTCAGAGCAGCTCACATATCACTGCACGGCAGGGTAGCCTAGTGGTTAGAGTGTTTGACTAGTAACCTGAAGGTTGTGAGTTCAAACCCCCGAGCTGACAAGGTACAAATCTGTCGTTCTGCCCCTGAACAGGCAGTAAACCCACTGTTCCTAGGCCGTCATTGAAAATAAGAATTTGTTCTTAACTGACTTGCCTGGTTAAATAAAGGGAAAATAAAATAAAAAATAAACCTGTAAATAGCCCACCCAACTACCTCATCCCCATACTGTTATTTATGTAATTTATTTAGCTACTTTCTACCCCAGAATCTCTACTTGCACACTCATCTTCTGCACATCTATCACTCCAGTGTTTAATTGCTATATTGTAATTATTTAGCCACTATGGCCTATTCATTGCCTTACCTCCCTTATCCTACCTTATTTGCACACACTGTATATAGACATTTTCTATTGTATTATTGACTGTATGTTTTTTTATTCCATGTGCAACCCTGTGTTGTTGTTTGTGTCGCACTGCTTTGCTTTATCTTGGCCAGGTCGCAGTTGTAAATGAGAACTTGTTCTCAACTAGCCTACCTGGTTAAATAAAGGTGAACAAAAAAAATAATAACATAGTTTACGTTCAGGGCAGAAAGGCGCCTATGCAAAGCCCTCACTCTGTCACTCAGAAACATATATTCCAGTGTCTGCCTGCCAGCTGAAAATCTTTGCCAGTGTATGTGTGTGTAGGCAACATGCCCTTCCCCCTTCAAAGCTTAGGCTAATGTACCCTGCTGACGCTACAAGCATTCAGAAATTAGGGAGAGATATTCAATTAGAGAAGAATGGATTCACTTCTTCAATGCTAGTTACGGATACTATAGTTATCACGTTTCACATTGGATTAAATAACTACAAAAAGCTAAGATGCGTTTTTTATTATTCTGGTGTGGCTCTATACACACAAGCTTGTCAGTTAGCTAGCTAGCTCTGGTTCAACTTTAAGACAACTCTCGTAAGTTCAAAGACATTCAAAGTTCCTCCATAGAAGCCGCTCCTCCGTAGGTATAATTCTGTGGGCCTAATTCAGATAATGCGTGTCATAACTATGCCCAGCACTTCAAGCCAAGCCTCTTCCTCCACCCTCTCTCACTCTCCCCCCACCTACAAAATTTCAGTCGCATCTTGCACCCTACACTTATCTGTCCATGGCGCATGTAAACAACTATAGCTTAGTCAGCTGATAGCGCCCATGCACTAGAGTTCTCAATTTCAGCCTGAACTCTTGTCTCTCTCTCCTCCCTGTCAGCTGCAGAAGCAGCCACAGGCTGCCATGTGTATTGCGCTGTCCAAGGTGCTGAAGCTGCAATCTAACTACAGTAATTCACTAGTTTCTTACTTGTTGTTTCTCTGACTGAAAAGTTATGTTATCTAATTTGTTGAGAATGCAAAAATTTTCCCTATTTGCTAAATGTGCCTTTCCCTGCCATGCTCTGTTCACGTGACACATGCATGCACCCGTTAGGACATAGGCTGGTTTATAATATCCAGAACATGTATTTATTATTTCAATATTCAAGACTCCATGTCTCCAATGTTGTTTAATTGATGTGTTATTTTGTTGTGTTCTGTTCTGTTTCCTTAATGACTAGGCCATGGCCTAATTAGGCAGAACAATTCATTTGTTATTTTATTTTCCACATAAAAAGCTTGATTGTATTTAAAGTCATGACTGACTGACTCGTACTTATATGGGCTACTATATTACTGCATAATAATAATAATCCTAAGAAGAAACCGAAGAAGGTGGGTAAGCTGAGCGCTGTGTGCCACTGCCAAACAGGTGTTAGACATGGAGTCTTGAATATTGAAATGAGGTGTTGTTTACACTGGAACAGTGTAAACAACACCTAACAAATAAGAAATCCTCGAGAGTCTGTTCTAAGGAAGAAATTCATTTTTCTGCCTACAAAGATTAAACACAGTTACTGACATGTTGAGGTTTATATGTTTAATTATTCAAGACTGCCTTTTTATTTCATTTTAAAACTAAGCCTACTGTTGATGATATGACCTTACATACTTTTATAATTCTGATAATAACCACAACAACAAAAAGAAGAAAGAGATCAAGAAGGAGGAGAGGATTGAGCGCTGTGTGACCCATGTGTGTAAAGGTAGGCTATTATTCAAATATTTGTTTTCTGACCGTTTGGAACAGTGTAAACAATGCTGAAGAAATTATAAGAAATCACAGATAATCTGATCTAACGGAATCAAACACACACTTCACGGAATCAAACACACACTTGAAAACAGGCAACAGAAGAAGCATTTGTCTAATTTCTGAAGATATATACAGTATGGATGTCTTACTGTATAAACCCTGAGTTCCACATACAACAGTATGGATGTCTTACTGTATAAACCCTGAGATCCACATACAACAGTATGGATGTCTTACTGTATAAACCCTGAGATGGACCAGAACTAGAGGTATTACACTATTAGACATGGACCAGAACTAGATACAACAGTATGGATGTCTTACTGTATAAACCCTGAGATGGACCAGAACTAGAGGTATTACACTATTAGACATGGACCAGAACTAGATACAACAGTATGGATGTCTTACTGTATAAACCCTGAGATCCACATACAACAGTATGGATGTCTTACTGTATAAACCCTGAGATCCACATACAACTGTATGGATGTCTTACTGTATAAACCCTGAGATCCACATACAACAGTATGGATGTCTTACTGTATAAACCCTGAGATCCACATACAACAGTATGGATGTCTTACTGTATAAACCCTGAGATCCACATACAACAGTATGGATGTCTTACTGTATAAACCCTGAGATCCACATACAACAGTATGGATGTCTTACTGTATAAACCCTGAGATCCACATACAACAGTATGGATGTCTTACTGTATAAACCCTGAGATCCACATACAACAGTATGGATGTCTTACTGTATAAACCCTGAGATCCACATACAACAGTATGGATGTCTTACTGTATAAACCCTGAGATCCACATACAACAGTATGGATGTCTTACTGTATAAACCCTGAGATCCACATACAACTGTATGGATGTCTTACTGTATAAACCCTGAGATCCACATACAACAGTATGGATGTCTTACTGTATAAACCCTGAGATCCACATACAACAGTATGGATGTCTTACTGTATAAACCCTGAGATCCACATACAACAGTATGGATGTCTTACTGTATAAACCCTGAGATCCACATACAACAGTATGGATGTCTTACTGTATAAACCCTGAGATCCACATACAACAGTATGGATGTCTTACTGTATAAACCCTGAGATCCACATACAACAGTATGGATGTCTTACTGTATAAACCCTGAGATCCACATACAACAGTATGGATGTCTTACTGTATAAACCCTGAGATCCACATACAACAGTATGGATGTCTTACTGTATAAACCCTGAGATCCACATACAACAGTATGGATGTCTTACTGTATAAACCCTGAGATCCACATACAACTGTATGGATGTCTTACTGTATAAACCCTGAGATCCACATACAACAGTATGGATGTCTTACTGTATAAACCCTGAGATGGACCAGAACTAGAGGTATTACACTATTAGACATGGACCAGAACTAGATACAACAGTATGGATGTCTTACTGTATAAACCCTGAGATCCACATACAACAGTATGGATGTCTTACTGTATAAACCCTGAGATCCACATACAACAGTATGGATGTCTTACTGTATAAACCCTGAGATCCACATACAACAGTATGGATGTCTTACTGTATAAACCCTGAGATCCACATACAACAGTATGGATGTCTTACTGTATAAACCCTGAGATCCACATACAACAGTATGGATGTCTTACTGTATAAACCCTGAGATCCACATACAACAGTATGGATGTCTTACTGTATAAACCCTGAGATCCACATACAACAGTATGGATGTCTTACTGTATAAACCCTGAGATCCACATACAACAGTATGGATGTCTTACTGTATAAACCCTGAGATCCACATACAACAGTATGGATGTCTTACTGTATAAACCCTGAGATCCACATACAACAGTATGGATGTCTTACTGTATAAACCCTGAGATCCACATACAACTGTATGGATGTCTTACTGTATAAACCCTGAGATCCACATACAACAGTATGGATGTCTTACTGTATAAACCCTGAGATCCACATACAACAGTATGGATGTCTTACTGTATAAACCCTGAGATCCACATACAACAGTATGGATGTCTTACTGTATAAACCCTGAGATCCACATACAACAGTATGGATGTCTTACTGTATAAACCCTGAGATCCACATACAACAGTATGGATGTCTTACTGTATAAACCCTGAGATCCACATACAACAGTATGGATGTCTTACTGTATAAACCCTGAGATCCACATACAACAGTATGGATGTCTTACTGTATAACCCCTGAGATCCACATACAACAGTATGGATGTCTTACTGTATAAACCCTGAGATCCACATACAACAGTTGTTGATTATATTCAAGTTGGGTTTTCCCCTCTCATCACTTCTCTTAGACAAGGCTTGGGCTTTTCACTCTCTCCTCACTCTGCTCGCTTTCAACAACATCTCACGTTGTTGTAAAAACCATTGTAATTTAATAGTCTACTCGTTAACTTGAACAAAAGAGCAATATGGTCTAGGGAAAGGTGCGTCCGTTTTCTAGAAATCAGTCATCGTTTAGGTTTCGGGCTCATTACATTTATGGGATGTCGGACTAGGCCTGGGCTAGGGCTTCAGCTCATCGGGCTTGGGTCGGACCAGGCTAAAATGTTCAGCCCCAATGAGAACCCTATCATTGGCTGCCTAGGCTAAAACAAATATAGCTTGCCCGCTCCATTGCAAGCTGCCTTATCCTCAATGATTGGTAAAGAGATGTAATGCTGAGCTAATGTAATAAAAAACGATTACTTCAGACATTTAAAAAGGAACCGAGAGGAACGATATAAACTGGTATGTTTTTTTGTTTCGAAACCAATCAGAACTTTTGCAGGTCGGAACAGTGGAATGGAACAAAACAAATAATGGTTCTGTTCAGAACAAAACGATTGCGGTTAACTACTGTGAACTTCAAGGAAAGAGATGAAACTCCATGAAAGAGGAGAGACAACAGGTGAAATCAGATGAACAGTCTGGGAGGTTCAACCACCACACAGAGCTAAACTGTCAATGAAGAAGTGATTTAAGAGGGAGCTATGCTGAGACTTACAGAGGTGAAGTTCTGGGGACCGCACGGTTCTCCTCGGTACTTGCAGGAGAGAAGCATTTCCTCTAGCTGGTGGCTCAGCCGGTCCATAAACTCTAGGTTGCTGCCCTCAAAGTTTCTGGGGGGCAGGAACAGCCTGAAGTCAGACAGTTTGCTGAACCAGGCCTGGCTGTCCTCCTGCAGCAAATCCAGCACCATGGGTCTCACTGTCCGGTTGGCCAGCAGTAGGCCCAGCCAGTGGCCAGCAAAGTACAGGTCACTTTTGGTGAGCTTGTAGAGGCGGATTGGGTTGTTGTTGCAGATAGTGACTGTGGGGAAGGCCATCTCCTTGGCCCACTCTGTGTGGATCCGTGTGTAGGTGGGGAAGGAGAGCCAGTGGAGCAGGCGGTTGGAGGACCAGGACAGGAGCAGGCCCAATGAGGTGCACAGGGCCAGCAGCCAGAAGGCCCGACGGCCAATGGAGCCACCGGACACACACACATGCCTGAGGCCATGCAGACTTGTCCCAGCCAGCAGGGTGGAGGTGATTGAGGACAGGCCTGGCCTTGCAGGGAGGCGCCGGCGGCCTCTCCTCACCACGGCTGGGGATCCCCGCTGGAGACATCGCCCCTCCAGAGCCATGGCTGCCCAAACCGCTCCTAGTGCCGAGAGAAAGGCTTCATCTCCCAGCCAGGCCTCAGGGGCTGGGCCCCACATGGAGCTCCAGGGCACCGATATCCCCACTGGTGTAATCCACACCTGGATTTGTGCTTATCTGACAATCCGTACAATCTCCTCACACACAACCTCACTCACACACACATACTAACTCTCTCTCTCTGTCACAGTGTCTTCTGTTTGTTGTTGTTGGTGTCCTGTTTTACTCTTTAGTTACTTGTTGGGCTTCTCCCTCTCAGTCCATCTGGTTCCTTTGACCTGAAAGTACTCCACTCACCCAACTCAGCAGTAAAAAATACATTCAGCCATGCAAATATGCACCAAGCGATGCAGCTTCTACATGAGCGACTCCAGCATCCGCACCAGTTAGTGTAACACAGAGCAAGGGAGGAAGAGACAGAGGGAGAGAGAGAGAGCTAGAAAGCGAGAGGGAGGGAGGGAGAGGGAAAAGGATAGGGAGGGAGAAGAGAGGGGGTGGAGTGAGTGCTAGAGGAGAGAGAGGCAAGATGAGCTGAGAAGCACAGACAAAATGAAAGAACGGAAGGTTAAAGAAGAGAGCAGTGAGTCTGTTGTGGTTCTATCTGGTGCCGTCTGTCAAAGAACGGCTCGTCCTGCCGGTTCCCTCTGCTCTGTCGGCGCTCCTCTCTGCCGACCGAGGCTGCTGTCTTTTGGGACTTTGCCGTCGCTCCACTTCGATCAGCTCAGCCTCGTTCAACCTGCTAACCCTCCAACACCACCACGGCTGACACTGCTAAAACGAGCAGGCGCGCATCACTAATTGCCTTTGTGAGTCTACCTCGCTAATTTATTCTCCGGCTTTTTTTGTGAGCTCACTTTTATCTTCTTGATTTCCAGCCTTCCCCTCTTCCCATCTGTCACTCTTTCACTCCCTCCCTATTCCCCCTTCATTGTCCTTTCTCTTCTTCTCCTCTCTTGACTGGAGAAGTGGGTGTTGTGTCCTGCGGGTGATAATGTACGGCCAGCCCGTCTTGTGCGAGGAGCAGACACTTCTTAGTCCCAGATGCACGCAAACACTCATTCACACTGAGAGAGGAGCACATGCACACACACTGCGTTTCCCTGTGGGAAACCTGACCAGAGTCGATGGAAAATCTGTTCAGTCACACTCAGATCCTGGTATCTCTCTCTCCCTCATTCTCTCGTTCCAGTTTTCTTTCACTCTGTTTCTCTCGCTCAGAACTGTGGCATTTCTAATCGTAACGCTCCTCTTGTTTTCTTCCTTTTCTAAAAATACTTCTCTCCAAATCAAATTCATTAACTTGCCCTCACGCTCCTCCTCTTGTGCCGATGTCCGTCAATCCTTCTCAGCTCCACCCCCAACTGGGCTCCTCCTCCTCCCATGAAGTAGATGTGTGCATTCCCTCTCTCTCTCTCTCTCTCTCTCTCTCTCTCTCTCTCTCTCTCTCTCTCTCTCTCTCTCTCTCTCTCTCTCTCTCTCTCTCTCTCTCTCTCTCTCTCTCTCTCTCTCTCTCTCTCTCTCTCTCTCTCTCTCTCTCTCTCTCTCTCTCTCTCTCTCTCTCTCTCTCTCTCTCCCTCCTTTGGATATTGCCCTGTTATTTTCTGTATTCTCTTCCTCCCGTGCAGACAGACTGTTCCTCTGGTCCCCTCTCTCTGATCGGGCAGCGTGTCCTCTCTGTGCTCCTCTCCTCCTGCGCCACAGCTCTGTCCACCGAGCCAGTGAGAGAGCGAGCGATGAGTGTCTGTCTGAGAACGCCAGGGCTCTCTCTCTCTCTCTGTTTCTCTCTCCATCTCTCTCTCTCTCTCTCCCTCGCTCTCTCTCTCTCCCTCTCTCTCCTCTGTTTGTCGGCTGCTGCCACGACTTACACAACAGGAGCAGAATGGGAGAGCAGGAGAGTGTGTGTGCACTCAGAGAGGGAGACCGAGACAAACAGCATCATACTGAATTATTGCTTTGCCTGCTATACCCCCTTTCAACCTAGTCTCTCTCTCTCTCTCTCTCTCTCTCTCTCTCTCTCTCTCTCTCTCTCTCTCTCTCTCTCTCTCTCTCTCTCTCTCTCTCTCTCTCTCTCTCTCTCTCTCTCTCTCTCTCTCTCTCTCTCTCTCTCAATTCAATTCAATTCAATTCAAGGGCTTTATTGGCATGGGAAACATGTGTTAACATTGCCAAAGCAAGTGAGATAGACAACATACAAAGTGAATATATAAAGTGAAAAACAACAAAAATGAACAGTAAACATTACACATACAACAGTTTCAAAACAGTAAAGACACTACAAATGTCATATTATATATATATATATATATATATATATATATATATATATACACAATGTACAAATAATTAAAGGACACAAGATAACATAAATAAGCATAAATATGGGTTGTATTTACAATGGTGTTTGTTCTTCACTGGTTGCCCTTTTCTCGTGGCAACAGGTCACAAATCTTGCTGCTGTGATGGCACACTGTGGAATTTCACCCAGTAGATATGGGAGTTTTTCAAAATTGGATATGTTTTCGAATTCTTTGTGGATCTGTGTGATCTGGGGGAAATATGTCTCTCTAATATGGTCATACATTGGGCAGGAGGTTAGGAAGTGCAGCTCAGTTTCCACCTCATTTTGTGGGCAGTGAGCACATAGCCTGTCTTCTCTTGAGAGCCATGTCTGCCTACGGCGGCCTTTCTCAATAGCAAGGCTATGCTCACTGAGTCTGTACATAGTCAAAGCTTTCCTTAATTTTGGGTCAGTCACAGTGGTCAGGTATTCTGCCGCTGTGTACTCTCTGTGTAGGGCCAAATAGCATTCTAGTTTGCTCTGTTTTTTTGTTAATTCTTTCCAATGTGTTAAGTAATTATCTTTTTGTTTTCTCATGATTTGGTTGGGTCTAATTGTGCTGTTGTCCTGGGGCTCTGTAGGGTGTGTTTGTGTTTGTGAACAGAGCCCCAGGACCAGCTTGCTTAGGGACTCTTCTCCAGGTTCATCTCTCTGTTTGTGATGGCTTTGTTATGGAAGGTTAGTGAATCGCTTCCTTTTAGGTGGTTGTAGAATTTAATGGCTCTTTTCTGGATTTTGATAATTAGTGGGTATCGGCCTAATTCTGCTCTGCATGCATTATTTGGTGTTTTACGTTGTACACGGAGGATATTTTTGCAGAATTCTGCGTGCAGAGTCTCAATTTGGTGTTTGTCCCATTTTGTGAAGTCTTGGTTGGTGAGCGGACCCCAGACCTCACAACCATAAAGGGCAATGGGCTCTATGACTGATTCAAGTATTTTTAGCCAAATCCTAATTGGTATGTTGAAATTTATGTTTCTTTTGATGGCATAGAATGCCCTTCTTGCCTTGTCTCTCAGATCGTTCACACCTTTGTGGAAGTTACCTGTGGCGCTGATGTTTAGGCCAAGGTATGTATAGTTTTTGTGTGCTCTAGGGCAACAGTGTCTAGATGGAATTTGTATTTGTGGTCCTGGTGACTGGACCTTTTTGGAACACCATTATTTTGGTCTTACTGAGATTTACTGTCAGGGCCCAGGTCTGACAGAATCTGTGCATAAGATCTAGGTGCTGCTGTAGGCCCTCCTTGGTTGGTGACAGAAGCACCAGATCATCAGCAAACAGCAGACATTTGACTTCAGATTCTAGCAGGGGAGGCCGGGTGCTGCAGACTTTTCTAGTGCCCGCGCCAGTTCGTTGATATATATGTTGAAGAGGGTGGGGCTTAAGCTGCATCCCTGTCTAACCCCACGACCCTGTGTGAAGAAATGTGTGTGTTTTTTGCCAATTTTAACCGCACACTTGTTGTTTGTGTACATGGATTTTATAATGTCATATGTTTTACCCCCAACACCACTTTCCATCAGTTTGTATAGCAGACCCTCATGCCAAATTGAGTCGAAGGCTTTTTTGAAATCAACAAAGCATGAGAAGACTTTGTCTTTGTTTTGGTTTGTTTGGTTGTCAATTAAGGTGTGCAGGGTGAATACATGGTCTGTTGTACGGTAATTTGGTAAAAAGCCAATTTGACATTTGCTCAGTACATTGTTTTCATTGAGGAAATGTACGAGTCTGCTGTTAATAATAATGCAGAGGATTTTCCCAAGGTTACTGTTGACACATATTCCACGGTAGTTATTGGGGTCAAATTTGTCTCCACTTTTGTGGATTGGGGTGATCAGTCCTTGGTTCCAAATATTGGGGAAGATGCCAGAGCTAAGTATGATGTTAAAGAGTTTTAGTATAGCCAATTGGAATTTGTTGTCTGTATATTTGATCATTTCATTGAGGATACCATCGACACCACAGGCCTTTTTGGGTTGGAGGGTTTTTATTTTGTCCTGTAACTCATTCAATGTAATTGGAGAATCCAGTGGGTTCTGGTAGTCTTTAATAGTTGATTCTAAGATCTGTATTTGATCATGTATATGTTTTTGCTCTTTGTTCTTTGTTATAGAACCAAAAAGATTGGAGAAGTGGTTTACCCATACATCTCCATTTTGGATAGATAATTCTTCGTGTTGTTGTTTGTTTAGTGTTTTCCAATTTTCCCAGAAGTGGTTAGAGTCTATGGATTCTTCAATTGCATTGAGCTGATTTCTGACATGCTGTTCCTTCTTTTTCCGTAGTGTATTTCTGTATTGTTTTAGTGATTCACCATAGTGAAGGCGTAGACTCAGGTTTTCCGGGTCTCTATGTTTTTGGTTGGACAGGTTTCTCAATTTCTTTCTTAGATTTTTGCATTCCTCATCAAACCATTTGTCATTATTGTTAATTTTCTTCGGTTTTCTATTTGAGATTTTTAGATTTGATAGGGAAGCTGAGAGGTCAAATATACTGTTAAGATTTTCTACTGCCAGGTTTACACCTTCACTATTACAGTGGAACGTTTTACCCAGGAAATTGTCTAAAAGGGATTGAATTTGTTGTTGCCTAATTGTTTTTTGGTAGGTTTCCAAACTGCATTCCTTCCACCTATAGCATTTCTTAATGTTACTCAGTTCCTTTGGCTTTGATGCCTCATGGTTGAGTATTGCTCTGTTTAAGTAGACTGTGATTTTGCTGTGGTCTGATAGGGGTGTTAGTGGACTGACTGTGAACGCTCTCTCTCTCTCTCTCTCTCTCTCTCTCTCTCTCTCTCTCTCTCTCTCTCTCTCTCTGTCTCTCTCTGTCTCCCTTTGTCAAATAAACACAAAACAGCCCTACAGAATGTGGGAAAAGAACTGGGTTTTTAGTTTAATTTCCGGCCTGTTTGTGAAACATAAAATATCTTGAATTATGTTGTCAACGTAGGGGGTAGACAAAATCAAGAAAATTGCAAGACATTAGGCAGATGGAGGGAAGGATGTGATTGAATGAAATATGACAAGACAAACAAGAGTAACACCTAAGTGCAACATTGAAAAGCTCTGTGGTCGTCTTAGCAGAGCTTCAGGTTTGGTTTGCAGCCAACACTGTACATATGGCTTGTCGTCACCAACTAACTCTCATGACAACTTTGACTTGTCATGACTCCTAACAGCATTGGCTCAGCTGTGCTCTTCAGTGAAATCCCATGGGGGACCACTATCCTTCCCCTAATATTTACATCCCATTTACATCTGCACACGTTCATATAGTGGACGTTTTTATTCACAAAGACGCCACACACATGTACTGTGTGCAACACAACGAAATGAGCAGTAGCGTAGATACTACATCCTGTCGTGGAAATTTCCTGTATTACCAAATCATGAGAGCGCAAACCACACATAAAGTCAATTTTTAATTATATGAGCTTCACCATAGCCCGGTGACTCTCAGATCAGTGACATAAATGAATTCTCTGAGAGTGCTTACAAAACAGTCCTTGGTATCATTTATAGCCAAGACACACCCATCAACGCTCACATGACGAATAACAGATCTTAGGAACATTATACAAATAAGCTTTTACCAGAAAAAAGGAGTATCCCATCATTTATAGCATCAACTATAAATGATCGTTCAGTTTGGTCTCCTAAATCAAAGCTCTGATCTTGTTCTTGGTACCATTTAGAACCAACAACAATACCTCGTCCAATGGCATATATCAAATACATTCCCCCTCCTGGACAAGCTTACAGAGAGACGTGACTGGCACACAGACATTGTGGAGCCACCTAACTGGTTCCCCATTAATCACACCATCCCATCACATGGTTTAGGAATGGTTTACAGACACATTCACAGATAAGACTAACCCGACCTCTCCCCTCTCTGGGCCCAAGTAACTTGGAGAGTGTTGGAGTGTTAGAGAACTACAGGGGTCATAGTACTGGAAGCACAATTCCAAATAAAGTCTGGCGAATAGACAATGCATGAGACAGTGAGACATGAGTGTAGTACAAAAGAAGAAGCATCATCATAATAGGTCAACAGAAAGTGCTGCACCTGCATGTCTGACTCAGTCAGTGGTGTTACTGGACACCTCAGACAGTTCCAGCTACAGTCCACTCAGTACTGTCCAGTTGGCCTGTAGCAGTTATAACGTCATCATAACAATGCAGTCATTTAGTACCTCTTAACTTTTGAAAAATATATATAATAAGATATATAGATAATATATACAATAACGATATTGATTATTTAGGAGGAACAGTTTATGGTTACACATCTCTTTTTGGGAAAAAGAAAATTGCTAATGAAACTATAATCTCAGACAAATTAATATTTGAATATCTCGGTTTGTAAAATTGCTTCATTTGCATTTAAGATGAAGAAGAATTCTCCGAAATGCTTTTGACAGAGCATCCACCAGTCTTCCTCTGATAATGACAAAGTGAAAGGTTTTTTCCCTCCAAGTGAGAGGACTATTTTTCACTTGTTTAATTGAGTTGCTCCTAGCTGTTCTCAGCTAACAGAGAGGAGAGAGTTGAATAGGAGCCCAGCTCAGAAAACAGAAAACATGTCTCAAATGGCACCCTATTTTCTATGGGCCCTGGTCAAAAGTGGTGCCCTTTATATAGAATAGGGTGCCATTTGGGACAAATCCTATAAGTACAGTAGAATCTGCCCTCTGTGTGTCCCCTATGACTAAGTCATTATCAAGCTGAATAACAACTGGTATCTGTGCTTATCTTGTATGACTCACTGGGGCTAAGTGAATTGTGTAGCTGTTATGGAAACACAAACAGCAACAGCGAAAGAGAAAATGTGTAATGTGCAGCATTATAACTCATTGCGTTGGCTTGGCCGACTTGCAGTCGTGTGACTTGTACGTGCTGTAACGCAATGCTTTCTGACAGCTCCATGTGATTTGATCACAGGAGATGTGATGAAAAAGCTTCTACACTGAGGGGTCATATACACACCCAGCCCACACACATGCCTAGAGAAACCCTTCACATAGAGGACCACGCACACACACACCCAGCCCGCACACACACCCAGCCCACACACAGCCCACACACACACCCAGCCCACACACACACCCAGCCCACACACACACCCAGCCCACACACACACCCAGCCCACACACACACCCAGCCCACACACACACCCAGCCCAAACACATGCCTCGAGAAACCCTTCACATAGAGGACCACGCACACACACACCCAGCCCACACACACACCCAGCCCACACACACACCCAGTCCACACACACACCCAGCCCACACACACACCCAGCCCACACACATGCCTAGAGAAACCCTTCACATAGAGGACCACGCACACACACACCCAGCCCACACACACACCCAGCCCACACACACACCCAGCACACACACACACACCCAGCCCACACACACACCCAGCCCACACACACGCCTGGAGAAACCCTTCACATAGAGGACCACGCACACACACACACAGCCCACACACACACCCAGCCCACACACATGCCTCGAGAAACCCTTCACATAGAGGACCACACACACACACACCCAGCCCACACACACTCCCAGCCCACACACATGCCTAGAGAAACCCTTCACATAGAGGACCACACCCACACACACCCAGCCCACACACACACCCAGCCCACACACACACCCAGCCCACACACATGCCTGGAGAAACCTTTCACATAGAGGACCACGCACACACACACCCAGCCCACACACACACCCAGCCCACACACACACCCAGCCCACACACACACCCAGCCCACACACACACCCAGCCCACACACACACCCAGCCCACACACACACCCAGCCCACACACATGCCTGGAGAAACCCTTCACATAGAGGACCACGCACACACACACCCAGCCCATACACATGCAGAGCCAGTCCTTTATCCAGTCTGAATCCATCCAACAGCAGCATAATTAGAGGAGGAGTGTCATTCAGGGTAGCCCAGCTAGCATGAGTATAGAGGAGAACAGCTCAAAGGTTCAACATAAATATCCAATTAGCCAGCCTCCAAAACATCAGGGGAGTCCGAGATTAATCAGAGATATATCCCTGAACCATCTGATTCAATTACATGCATTCTTCTGTCCACAATGATGTGTGCATCTACTGTGTAATAACCCCATGTCCTTCATCAACAAACACCGTCCAGGATTCAAGGACTGGACAATACTACAATAACCATGAAGAAATGATGTGCGGAAAGGGTATAAAGGCTATTATGATTTCCATAGATTAAATTCATCTCTTCTCTCAGGACTTCGAGGCAGACAGAAAATCAACACACATCACAGATTCCCTCATACAACCATTTTCTACGTGTTGCTAAAGGATTTGAATCACAAAAAGACGGCTTGAGGGTCGCTAACGCTTTATCCCCTCTGAGGGAGAGAAGCAGTGACGTGGGGAGCAGATGAAAGATGAGCAGGATGAGGAGACAGTGTGCAGCACTGCCATCCATCAAATCCACAGCATGCATTAAGATGACACCAATAACAGGCGATCAATGGCTTTTCTGTATTTTAGGAGTTTTTTAATCGAGCGTAGTCACACTTGTCTGGCTATAGGTGTAGCAGGGCCTCCCCTGGCTTCAAACACCGCCTCCTCTCTAAATGAAAGGGAGGGCTGCTGCTGAGCTGTAGGGTGGTAATAGATTGAACGTTCCCTTTGTGGGTGAGTTCTTCGAGCTCACTGCAGTCATTATGGCTATTAGTTGTTGTCATGGCATGGAATAATCATCAGTTGGCTTGATGAAATGAAAGGAGATAGGGGGATTGGGTCTGTTTGTTGTATCCCAATCATAACCCTGCTGCTCTGTAGTGTGTAGTCTCTGATTAGATGTTGTACGACAGCCATCATCTTCACCAACACCACAGAGCGAGGACAGTAATAGCTATGCAATCTGGTATTGACCACACTCAACCTCTCCAAATGGATGGGATGCCTCAGGATCACTCAGGTGTTTTTTTGTCTACTGTGATCTGGTCTGGTGTAGACACACTTCATGTTGTTGCTATGTTAATTATATAGTCAAGTGTGATCAAACATTCCTTAGTGGGGTGCAGGGCCAATAGAAACAGAGCTGGCACTCATAAGCCCCACCACATACCTTTATTCATAAACAAACTACGTTTCCATCCTGCAAAGATCTTCGTCAGGTCATTGTGTCAAATCAAATCAAAATAAAATTAGCAGATGTTAATGCGAGTGTAGCGAAATGCTTGTGCTTCTAGTTCCGACAATGCAGTAATAACCAACAAGTAATCTAGCTAACAATTCCAAAACTACTACCTTATAGACACAAGTGTAAGGGGATAAGAATATGTACATAAAGATTCATGAGTGAGTGATGGTACAGAGCGGCATAGGCAAGATACAGTAGATGGTATTGAGTGCAGTATATACATATGAGATGAGTATGTAAACAAAGTGGCATAGTTAAAGTGGCTAGTGATACATGTATTACAATAAAGATGCAGTAGATTATATAGAGTACAGTATATACATATACATATGAGATGAGTAATGTAGGGTATGTAAACATTATATTAGGTAGCATTGTTTAAAGTGGCTAGTGATATATTTTACATAATTTCCCATCAATTCCCATTATTAAAGTGGCTGGAGTTGAGTCAGTGTGTTGGCAGCAGCCACTCAATGTTAGTGGTGGCTGTTTAACAGTCTGATGGCCTTGAGATAGAAGCTGTTTTTCAGTCTCTCGGTCCCAGCTTTGATGCACCTGTACTGACCTCGCCTTCTGGATGATAGCGGGGTGAACAGGCAGTGGCTCGGGTCTGTGGACCTATTTGGGCGGTAAGCAAATTGGAGTGGGTCTAGGGTGTCAGGTAGGGTGGAGGTGATATTGTCCTTGACTAGTCTCTCAAAGCACTTCATGATGACGGAAGTGAGTGCTACGGGGCGGTAGTCATTTAGCTCAGTTACCTTAGCTTTCTTGGGAACAGGAACAATGGTGGCCCTCTTGAAGCATGTGGGAACAACAGACTGGGATAGGGATTGATTGAATATGTCCGTAAACACACCAGCCAGCTGGTCTGCGCATGCTCTGAGGGCGCGGCTGGGGATGCCATCTGGGCCTGCAGCCTTGCGAGGGTTGACACGTTTAAATGTTTTCCTCATGTCGGCTGCAGTGAAGGAGAGTCCGCATGTTTTAGTTGCGGTCCGTGTCAGTGGCACTGTATTGTCCTCAAAGCGGGCAAAAAAGTTATTTAGTCTGCCTGGGAGCAAGACATCCTGGTCCGTGACTGGGCTGGTTTTCTTTTTGTAATCCGTGATTGACTGTAGACCCTACCACATACCTCTTGTGTCTGAGCCGTTGAATTGAGATTCTACTTTGTCTCTATACTGACGCTTAGCTTGTTTGATTACCTTGCGGAGGGAATAGTTACACTGTTTGTATTCGGTTATGTTTCCGGTCACCTTGCCCTGATTAAAAGCAGTGGTTCGGGCTTTCAGTTTCACGCGAATGCTGCCATCAATCCACGGTTTCTGGTTTGGGAATGTTTTAATCGTTGCTATGGGAACGACATCTTCAACGCACGTTCTAATGAACTCGCTCACCGAATCAGCGTATTCGTCAATGTTGTTGTCTGACGCAATACGAAACATATCCCAGTCCACGTGATGGAAGCAGTCTTGGAGTGTGGAATCAGATTGGTCGGACCAGCGTTGAACAGACCTCAGCGCGGGAGCTTCTTGTTTTAGTTTCTGTCTGTAGGCAGGGATCAACAAAATGGAGTCGCTTTTCCGAAAGGAGGGCGGGGCAGGGCCTTATATGCGTCGCGGAAGTTGGAATAGCAATGATCCAAGGTTTTTCCCGCCCTGGTTGCGCAATCGATATGCTGATAATATATATGCCATTTAGCAGACGTTTTATCCAAAGCGACTTACAGTCATGTGTGCATACATTCTACGTATGGGTGGTCCCGGGAATCGAACCCACTACCCTGGCGTTACAAGCGCCATGCTCTACCAACTGAGCTACAGAAGGACCATGATAAAATTTAGGGAGTGTTATTTATTGTGTTATTTATGTATAAATATATTCACTTCTTATTTCTTACTGTGCAAGATATTGATCTTTCAAATAGATCGACGCCATTACAGCGCCTTAGTTAGACCAACACCTACTGTTGGTTTGTAGAGAGACAGCATGTGAAACATGCTTTAGCCCGTTTAGATTGTATGCAGTGGAAGACGAAGCTTCTTATGAAGCTTGATCCATGCTGGTGTTATAGCTAATCTGGCTCTAGAGAATGAGGTGAGATAAATGACTCCTGGTCCGCCAGTATACCAGGGAAAGACTGTCATACCACAGAAAGAAGTAGGAGCCAGATACTTCACAGGATGTGATGTATAAATCTGAAGCATCCGTTTACAACTAGGGCCACAGTGGGGCCACAGTGTCTCCTGTCCCCTCCTGTCTCAGCCTCCAGTATTTATGCTGCAGTAGTTTGTGTCGGGGGGCTAGGGTCTGTTTGTTATATCTGGAGTACTTCTCCTGTCCTATTCAGTGTCCTGTGTGAATCTAAGTGTGCATTCTCTAATTCTCTCCTTTCTTTCTCTCTCTCGGAGGACCTGAGCCCTAGGACCATGCCCCAGGACTACCTGACATGATGACTCCTTGCTGTCCCCAGTCCACCTGGCCATGCTGCTGCTCCAGTTTCAACTGTTCTGCCTTACTATTATTCGACCATGCTGGTCATTTATGAACATTTGAACATCTTGGCCATGTTCTGTTATAATCTCCACCCGGCACAGCCAGAAGAGGACGGGCTACCCCACATATGCTCTCTCTAATTCTCTCTTTCTCTCGGAGGACCTGAGCCCTAGGACCGTGCCCCAGGACTACCTGACATGATGACTCCTTGCTGTCCCCGGTCCACCTGACTGTGCTGCTGCTCCAGTTTCAACTGTTCTGCCTTACTATTATTCGACCATGCTGGTCATTTATGAACATTTGAACATCTTGGCCATGTTCTGTTATAATCTCCACCCGGCACAGCCAGAAGAGGACTGGCCACCCCACATAGCCTGGTTCCTCTCTAGGTTTCTTCCTAGGTTTTGGCCTTTCTAGGGAGTTTTTCCTAGCCACCGTGCTTCTACACCTGCATTGCTTGCTGTTTGGGGTTTAAGGCTGGGTTTCTGTACAGCACTTTGAGATATCAGCTGATGTACGAAGGGCTATATAAATAAATTTGATTTGATTTGATATGTTAGAACACACCAGTAGGATCTTGCTAGCTCATGCTTGGCTCTGCCCACCTTCTTGCTTGTTCTGCACACTATGCTTAATTTTCTCCCATTGGCAACAATGTCAATGATTTTGGGTTAGTTACCAGTATCTTTGGTCATGCATACTGTACAAGGTGTGACGGTGATGAAGGGTCCCTGTAACGGCTGTTGGTGGAAGAAGGTGAGGACCAAGGTGCAGCGTGGTACGTGTTCATCATTATTTAATAGAACAGAACACTGAATGACAAAACAACAAAGAGCACAACCGAAACAGTTCTGTCTGGTGCAGACACAAAAACAGAAAGCAACTACCCACAAACACAGGTGGGAACAGGCTACCTAAGTATGGTTCTCAATCAGAGACAACTATAGACAGCTGCCTCTGATTGGGAACCATATCAGGCCAAACACAGAAATACAAAACATAGAACAAAAACATAGAATGCCCACCCCAACTCACGCCCTGACCAAACCAAAAATAGAGACATAAAAAGTCCCCCTGAGTGTTCAGCTACAGTTATTCAAAATACACTGGACAAAAATATAAACACAACATGTAAAGTGTTGGTCACTTTAAAATACCACAGAAATGCTCCATACACATGAAAATCTAATCTAATCTAATTTTGTTCACAAATTTCTACATCCCTGTTAGTGAGCATTTCTCCTGCCAAGATATTCCATCCACCTGACAGGTGTGGCATATCAATACGCTGATTAAACAGCATGATCATTACACAGGTGCACCTTGTGCTGGGGACAATAAATGGCCCCTCAGTTTTGTCACACTGCCACAGATGTCTCAAGTTTTGAGGGAGAGTGCAATTGGCATGCTGACCACAGGAATGTCCACCAGAGCTGTTAACAGAGAACTTAATGTTAATGTCTCTCCCATAAACCACCTCCAAGGTCATTTTTAACCCAGAGTCTCTGGTGGTACAGCTGGCGCTGCAGTACAGCGCCCTTAACCACTGCGCCACCCGGGAGGCCCTCCAAGCTAATTTTAGAGAATTTGGCAGTACGTCCAACCAGCCTCACAACCGCAGACCGAGTGTAACCACGCCAGCCCAGGACTTCCACATCCGGTTTTCACCTGTGAAAGTGTGCTCACAGTGTGCTCTTCACAGATGAATATCGGTTTCAACCGTATGGGGCAACAGCTCCATACAGTTGTGTGATCGAGCAGTTTGCTGCTGTCAAATGTTGTGACCAGGGTGCCCCATGGTGGCAGTGGGGTTTTGGCATGGGCAGGCATAAGCTATGAACAACCAACACAATGGCATTTTATCGATGGCAATTTGAATGCACAGAGATACTGTGATGAGATCCTGAGGCCCATTGTCGTGTCATTCATCCGCCGACATTTACATTTAAGTCATTTAGCAGACGCTCTTATCCAGAGCGACTTACAAATTGGTGCATTCACCTTATGACATCCAGTGGAACAGCCACTTTACAATAGTGCATCTAAATCTTTTAAGGGGGGTGAGAAGGATTACTTTATCCTATCCTAGGTATTCCTTAAAGAGGTGGGATTTCAGGTGTCTCCGGAAGGTGGTGATTGACTCCGCTGTCCTGGCGTCGTGAGGGAGTTTGTTCCACCATTGGGGGGCCAGAGCAGCGAACAGTTTTGACTGGGCTGAGCGGGAACTGTACTTCCTCAGTGGTAGGGAGGCGAGCAGGCCAGAGGTGGATGAACGCAGTGCCCTTGTTTGGGTGTAGGGCCTGATCAGAGCCTGGAGGTACTGAGGTGCCGTTCCCCTCACAGCTCCGTAAGCAAGCACCACCTCATGTTTCAGCATGATAATGGACGGACCCATGTCTGTACACAATTCCTGGAAGCTGAAAATGCCCCAGTTCTTCCATGGCCTGTATAATCACCAGACGTGTCACCCATTGAGCATGTTTGGGATGCTATGGATCGACGTGTAAGACAGTGCTATCCATATCTCCCCAATATCCAGCAACTTCGCACAGCCATTGAAGAGGAGTAGGACCACATTCAAAGGCCACAATCAACAACCTGATCAACTCTATGCGAAGGAGATGTGTCGCGCTGCATGAGGCAAATGGTGTTCACAACCCTACTTTTCTTTTAAGCTTTTTGTTACCAACAGATGCATATCTATATTCCCAGTTATGTGAAATCTATAGATTCGGGCCTAATTTATTTATTTCATTTGTCTGATTTCCGTATATGAACTGTAACTCAGTAAAATACTTGAAATTGTTACATGTTGCGTTTATATTTTTTGTTTTATATTTTTGTTCAGTGCAATTTATTGAGGAATCAATAGGACCAAATAGGAAGGCATCCAGGACTATCGGTGACTTCTATACATTTGGCAAAGCAATGGCCAACATTTAACACAGCTCAATGCTTTTGTATCTCAAGGTCTGTGTGAAGAAAAAGTCATTCCTGTTGTATAGTGCTTTCATCATCTGTGCCTGTCATGTCTCCACCCACAAACAGGTACATGACTGCACATATTGTCTGATGGGGGTCCTATCAATGCAGAGATGCCATCTCTCTGATTAAGGTGCACTGAAATGAACTAGAAAGAGGTCGTAAACCCGTCTCACAAACAGGAGTACTGTCCCTCTACATTCTCCTACTTCCAGTACCTTGTAGCCCTCTACCTTCTCCCACATCGAGTACCCTGTAGCCCTCTACCTTCTCCCACTTCCAGTACCCTGTAGCCCTCTACCTTCTCCCACTTCCAGTACCTTGTAGCCCTCTACCTACTCCCCCTTCCAGTACCATGTAGCCCTCTACCTACTCCCCCTTCCAGTACCCTGTAGCTCTCTACCTACTCCCCTGCCCCTTCCAGTGCCCTGTAGCCCTCTACCTACTCCTCCTTCCAGTTCCCTGTAGCCCTCTACTTACTCCTCCTTCCAGTACCCTGTAGCCCTCTACCTACTCCCCCTTCCAGTACCCTATAGCCCTCTACCTACTCCCACTTCCAGTACCCTGTAGCCCTCTACCTACTCCCCCTTCCAGTACCCTGTAGCCCTCTACCTACTCCCCTTCCAGTACGCTGTAGCCCTCTACCTACTTCCCCTTCCAGTACCCCGTAGCCCTCTACCTTTTCCCACTTCCAGTACCCTGTAGCCCTCTACCTTCTCCCCCTTCCAGTACCCTGTAGCCCTCTACCTTCTCCCCCTTCCAGTACCCTGTAGCCCTCTACCTTCTCCCACTTCCAGTACCCTGTAGCCCTCTACCTTCTCCCACTTCCAGTACCCTGTAGCCCTCTACCTACTCCCCTTCCAGTACCCTGTAGCCCTCTACCTACTCCCCCTTCCAGTACGCTGTAGACCTCTACCTACTCCCCTTCCAGTACGCTGTAGCCCTCTACCTACTTCCCCTTCCAGTACCCCGTAGCCCTCTACCTTTTCCCACTTCCAGTACCCTGTAGCCCTCTACCTTCTCCCCCTTCCAGTACCCTGTAGCCCTCTACCTTCTCCCACTTCCAGTACCCTGTAGCCCTCTACCTTCTCCCACTTCCAGTACCCTGTAGCCCTCTACCTACTCCCACTTCCAGTACCTTGTAGCCCTCTACCTTCTCCCACTTCCAGTACCCTGTAGCCCTCTTCCTACTCCCCCTTCCAGTACCATGTAGCCTTCTACCTACTCCCCCTTCCAGTACCCTGTAGCCCTCTACCTTCTCCCACTTCCAGTACCCTGTAGCCCTCTACCTTCTCCCACTTCCAGTACCCTGTAGCCCTCTACCTACTCCCACTTCCAGTACCTTGTAGCCCTCTACCTTTTCCCACTTCCAGTACCCTGTAGCCCTCTACCTACTCCCCTTTCAGTACCATGTAGCCCTCTACCTTCTCCCACTTCCAGTACCCTGTAGCCCTCTACCTTCTCCCACTTCCAGTACCCTGTAGCCCTCTACCTACTCCCCTTCCAGTAACCTGTAGCCCTCTACCTACTCCCCTTCCAGTACCCTGTAGCCCTCTACCTACTCCCCCTTCCAGTACGCTGTAGACCTCTACCTACTCTCCTTCCAGTACGCTGTAGCCCTCTACCTACTTCCCCTTCCAGTACCCCGTAGCCCTCTACCTTTTCCCACTTCCAGTACCCTGTAGCCCTCTACCTTCTCCCCCTTCCAGTACCCTGTAGCCCTCTACCTTCTCCCACTTCCAGTACCCTGTAGCCCTCTACCTTCTCCCACTTCCAGTACCCTGTAGCCCTCTACCTACTCCCACTTCCAGTACCTTGTAGCCCTCTACCTTCTCCCACTTCCAGTACCCTGTAGCCCTCTTCCTACTCCCCCTTCCAGTACCATGTAGCCTTCTACCTACTCCCCCTTCCAGTACCATGTAGCCTTCTACCTACTCCCCTTCCAGTACCCTGTAGCCCTCTACCTACTCCCCCTTCCAGTACGCTGTAGCCCTCTACCTTTTCCCACTTCCAGTACCATATAGCCTTCTACCTACTCCCCTTCCAGTACGCTGTAGACCTCTACCTACTCCCCCTTCGAGTACCCTGTAGCCCTCTACCTTCTCCCACTTCCAGTACCCTGTAGCCCTCTACCTTCTCCCACTTCCAGTACCTTGTAGCCCTCTACCTACTCCCCCTTCCAGTACCATGTAGCCCTCTACCTACTCCCCCTTCCAGTACCCTATAGCCCTCTACCTACTCCTCTTTACCCTCTACCCACTTCCCCTGCCCCTTCCAGTACCCTGTACCCCTCTACCCACTTCCCCTGCCCCTTCCAGTACCAAGTAATCCTCTACCCACTTCCCCTGCCCCTTCCAGTACCCTGTAGCCCTCTACCTACTCCCCCTTCCAGTATGCTGTAGCCCTCTACCTACTCCCCCTTCCAGTACCCTGTAGCCCTCTACCTACTCCCCTGCCCCTTCCAGTGCCCTGTACCCCTATACCTACTCCTCCTTCCAGTTCCCTGTTGCCATCTACTTACTCCTCCTTCCAGTACCCTGTAGCCCTCTACCTTCTCCCACTTCCAGTACCCTGTAGCTCTCTACCTTCTCCCACTTCCAGTACCCTGTAGCCCTCTACCTTCTCCCACTTCCAGTACCCTGTAGCCCTCTACCTACTCCCCCTTCCAGTACCCTATAGCCCTCTACCTACTCCCACTTCCAGTACCTTGTAGCCCTCTACCTTCTCCCACTTCCAGTACCCTGTAGCCCTCTACCTACTCCCACTTCCAGTACCTTGTAGCCCTCTACCTTCTCCCACTTCCAGTACCCTGTAGCCCTCTACCTTCTCCCACTTCCAGTACCTTGTAGCCCTCTACCTTCTCCCACTTCCAGTACCCTGTTGACCTCTACCTACTCCCCCTGCTCCTTCAAGTACCCTGTAGCCCTCTACCTTCTCCCCCTTCCAGTACCCTGTAGCCTTCTACCCACTTCCCCTTCCAATACCCTGTAGCCTTCCACCCACTTCCCCTTCCAGTACACTGTAGCCCTATACCTACTCCCCCTTCCAGTACCCTGTAGCCCTCTATGCAGTTTGAAAAGTCTAAGCACATTCCAATCTATGCACTCCACCGACATCAACCTTTCAAAACCAACCCAGCATACCCAGGGCTTCACTAGGTGTTAGAGGGACTTGCCTAGTTAAATAAAGGTTAAAATACAAATGGGGGAAAAAGGTGTTAGAGGGACAGGGGAGAGGGGAGAGAGCAAAAACCACAGCATTTCAACAATGGATTTTCCTGCCAATCCAATTTTAATTGGGTGGCTCTGAGTCCATGATTACACAGTTGGGTTGAGGCATCACTTTACCTACTGTAGGTAAGGATGGTACAGGACTATACTGAACTTCCTCAAACCGCTAGTGCGCTGTGTGTCTAGGTGTGTATAGGCCTAGCTTGTATGTTGTTTGTACATGCATGCTTCTTCGTCTGTATATTGTCTGTGTATATCATCATCACTGTACTGGATCAGAGAGTGAATGGATCGCTATTTATCACTCGCTTGTGATGAGACGGCCAGGGAGTGATCTATTCATCAGACTGTAGCTGTGGTGACATGCTTGGCAAGGCCACCATGCTGTGTCAAGCGATGCAGGTGTTGACGTGACCTGAATCCCAGAGAGACACCTGTATTCTCCCTGACACACACAGCTGTGACCAATCACGCTCAGTCCAAATGCAATTGAGGCTGGAACTACAGTTCCCAGAGGGCCACACTGCATCTGTTAACAAACCATGCATTTTTTATCCCTGGCAGGGGTATTCCCCTTGCTTCAATATCCATTATTCAAACTATGATACTGTATAAATGACTGTGGTGGTTATTATGACCATCATGAAGCCAATGAGAAAAATCAAAACTCTGTAGCTTTTCAGTTTTCCCTCTTAAACCAGAGGTTAAATGTGTACAATATATTGCTCATAAATCTAGAGGGTGGTAGCTAGCCTGATGATCCATATTCATTAGACAGGGGACTGCTTCAAGGAGAAATAGTATATAAAAATAGTGCCAGGCGTTAATGTAATCGCAGGGGTCAGAGGGGTAATCGTATATATAAATAGTGCCAGGCGTTAATATAATGGCAGGGGTCAGAAGGGTATTGATTAAGATGTTTATCATTGCTGACATTAATCTTATCTATGGTAATGAGGGGTGTATGTCCGCAGACCCAGTATAAGCTGGAATCAGTAATGGTGAAACTGATCATCGCACATCATTGAACATCATTGAACATCATTGAACATCATTGAACATCATTGAACATCATTGCGCTCGCAATAGAACAGCAGAGTATGTACTGCAATGTTTTTTTCATACCATGATGCTGGATGTCCCTCTTCTCCGGTTTCATAAAAACAAAAATAACAACCAATGTGTTGGGGCAAACAGTGATGCTGTCTCCTAATGCAGATTCTAGCTTTAAGGAGGTCAAAGAAGAGTCATTACTGAGAACCTCTGACATCACACACTCAGCCTAGATAAGAAAACAATTCACATCAAGTCCAGTCGAGACATGCTCAATTTGATTGTGGTTAGTGAGAGTGTGGTCAAGAATAATGTTAAATGTTAGTTATTGTCTGAGCTTCAGTGACACTGAGGTGGCGTTAATGGCGCCTGAAGTTTGGAAATCTCCAGACCTCTGGTGAAAAATAGACTAGAACAATCATAGGGAACAGTCACCGCAAGTCACTTTTTTATAGACGCTTTGTCCTTCAGCCAGTGAAGTAACAGGTGGTTGAAACCTGGGTGGTAGACTGAGCATATTATCTGAGCACTGCCTCAGTCCGTGAGCAGTAACAGGTGGTTGAAACCTGGGTGGTAGACTGAGCATATTATCTGAGCACTGCCTCAGTCCGTGAGCAGTAACAGGTGGTTGAAACCTGGGTGGTAGACTGAGCATATTATCTGAGCACTGCCTCAGTCCGTGAGCAGTAACAGGTGGTTGAAACCTGGGTGGTAGACTGAGCATATTATCTGAGCACTGGCTCAGTCCGTGAGCAGTAACAGGTGGTTGAAACCTGGGTGGTAGACTGAGCATATTATCTGAGCACTGGCTCAGTCCGTGAGCAGTAACAGGTGGTTGAAACCTGGGTGGTAGACTGAGCATATTATCTGAGCACTGGCTCAGTCCGTGGGCAGTAACAGGTGGTTGAAACCTGGGTGGTAGACTGAGCATATTATCTGAGCACTGGCTCAGTCCGTGAGCAGTAACAGGTGGTTGAAGCCTGGGTGGTAGACTGAGCATATTATCTGAGCTCTAGCTCAGTCCGTGGGCAGTAACAGGTGGTTGAAACCTGGGTGTTAGACTGAGCATATTATCTGAGCACTGGCTCAGTCCGTGGGCAGTGACAGGTGGTTGAAACCTGGGTGGTAGACTGAGCATATTATCTGAGCACTGGCTCAGTCCGTGGGCAGTTACAGGTGGTTGAAACCTGGGTGGTAGACTGAGCATATTATCTGAGCTCTGGCTCAGTCCGTGGGCAGTAACAGGTGGTTGAAACCTGGGTGGTAGACTGAGCATATTATCTGAGCACTGCCTCAGTCCGTGGGCAGTAACCGGTGGTTGAAACCTGGGTGGTAGACTGACTGAGCATATTATCTGAGCACTGCCTCAGTCCGTGGGCAGTAACCGGTGGTTGAAACCTGGGTGGTAGACTGAGCATATTATCTGAGCACTGCCTCAGTCCGTGAGCAGTAACAGGTGGTTGAAACCTGGGTGGTAGACTGAGCATATTATCTGAGCACTGCCTCAGTCCGTGAGCAGTAACAGGTGGTTGAAACCTGGGTGGTAGACTGAGCATATTATCTGAGCACTGGCTCAGTCCGTGAGCAGTAACAGGTGGTTGAAACCTGGGTGGTAGACTGAGCATATTATCTGAGCACTGGCTCAGTCCGTGGGCAGTAACAGGTGGTTGAAACCTGGGTGGTAGACTGAGCATATTATCTGAGCACTGGCTCAGTCCGTGAGCAGTAACAGGTGGTTGAAACCTGGGTGGTAGACTGAGCATATTATCTGAGCTCTGGCTCAGTCCGTGAGGCTCAGCAGTAACAGGTGGTTGAAACCTGGGTGTTAGACTGAGCATATTATCTGAGCACTGGCTCAGTCCGTGGGCAGTGACAGGTGGTTGAAACCTGGGTGGTAGACTGAGCATATTATCTGAGCACTGGCTCAGTCCGTGGGCAGTTACAGGTGGTTGAAACCTGGGTGGTAGACTGAGCATATTATCTGAGCTCTGGCTCAGTCCGTGTTAGCAGTAACAGGTGGTTGAAACCTGGGTGGTAGACTGAGCATATTATCTGAGCACTGGCTCAGTCCGTGGGGTAGTAACAGGTGGTTGAAACCTGGGTGGTAGACTGAGCATATTATCTGAGCACTGGCTCAGTCCGTGGGCAGTAACAGGTGGTTGAAACCTGGGTGGTAGACTGAGCATATTATCTGAGCACTGGCTCAGTCCGTGGGCAGTAACAGGTGGTTGAAACCTGGGTGGTAGACTGAGCATATTATCTGAGCACTGGCTCAGTCCGTGGGCAGTAACAGGTGTTTGAAACCTGGGTGGTAGACTGAGCATATTATCTGAGCACTGGCTCAGTCCGTGAGCAGTAACAGGTGGTTGAAACCTGGGTGGTAGACTGAGCATATTATCTGAGCACTGGCTCAGTCCGTGGGCAGTAATGGATTTGACACCTGAAATAACAACTTGCTTAGACTTGACAAATGGCAATTCTCATTACAAACATTCTCCATTCTTTTGTTGCAGTTTAATCTTTTGATTACGAGGGTACAGGGTGACACGAGCCACTCGACACCGTCCTCATCATTATCATCAATTTTCCTTTTCTCATTCCCTCTACCTTTTCATAAGGTTGCCCTGGTAACAGGAACACCAGCTGTCCGGCCCAGCTGTAGGCCAGGTGTGAGCAGGGCCGTTAGCAAGAGGAAAACTTTCCTTTAAGACTGAGCTGTTGCGAAGATTTGGTTTTACCCACGGAATCAAAACCAATTAGATGTGGAAAGTGAACCTGTCCGATCCTGCTCTGGAAACCAAAATAAAACTTCCTTGTGGGAATAGAAAGGCAAGGAGCTGAGACCGCCACAACAGCTCTAATGATGCTATTAGTGCTATAGCGGGGGACAATTCATCAGAGAAGTGATTAGCGTTAACTTGTGTAGAGCGTTGGATCATTAGTCAGAGAGCTCTATGCAGAACTCTGTAACACAGTCAATTACTGGATGCACATGTGTGTTCCAAACATGGCCACCTGTTCCTATAGTAAGGTATGAGTTAGATGTGATGAAACAGAAATACAAAACAACAATATTGAAAAACACAATGGAAATATGTGCATGTGTGTGCATGAGTATGTCTTCACTTCATGATCACCCTAAGCCACAGAGGCAGATACTGTACATTGTCAACAAGACACAGGAATAGGCTAATTAACCCATAAACAAGCGTAGCTACCTATGAGTATCCTCTTAACACCACAGGAATATCAACAGACAGAAAAACAAACAGCCACATAGAGCTTTGAAAACTGTTGACGAAAAATGGTCACAGTTAGGCAGGGAGAGCAGCTTTCCATAAATATAGATAATTGGTTTGACCTGAACCTTGATGCACAGCTTAGTATTTAGTATTTATTAGAACCCCCAATTAGCTGCTGCCAAGGCAACACAACAAACAACAAATACATAACATACATAAATATACACTACAGTTCAAAACCACATTTTTTTTTAGATGGCCAGCATCCCGGAGTCGCGTCTTCACTGTTGACGTTGAGACTGGTGTTTTGTTGGTACTATTTAACGAAGCTGCCAGTTGAGGACTTGTGAGGCGTCTTTTTCTCAAACTAGACACTCTAATGTACTTGTCCTTTTGCTCAGTTCTGCACCGGGGCCTCCCACTTCTCTTTCTATTCTGGTTAGAGCCAGTTGCGCTGTTCTGTGAAGGGAGTAGTACTCAGCGTTGTACGAGTTCTTCATTTTCTTGGCAATTTCTCGCATGGAATAGTCTTCATTCCGCAGAACAAGAACAGACTGATGAGTTTCAGTAGAAAGTTCTTTGTTTCTGGCCATTTTGAGCCTGTAATCAAACCCACAAATGCTGATGCTCCAGACACTCAACTAGTCTAAAGAAGGCAGGTTTCATGCTAACATAATTGCATTTTAAAATTATAAACTTGGATTAGCTAACACAACGTGCCATTGGATCACAGGAGTGATGGTTGCTGATAATGGGCCTATGTACGCCTACTGTATGTAGATATTCTATTGAAAATCAGCCGTTTCCAGCTACAATAGTCTTTTACAACATTAACAATGTCTACACTGTATTTCTGATCAATTTGATGTTATTTTAATGGACAAAAAAAATAGATTTTCTTTCAAAAACAAGGACATTTCTAAGTGACCCCAAACTTTGAACAGTAGTGTACATACAGGGCCTTCAGGATGTATTCATACCCCTTCACTTATTCCACATTTTGTTGTGTTACATCCTGAATTCCAAATTAATTAAATATGTTTTTCTCACCCATCTAACGTTACACATGATAGCCCATAATGGCAAAGTAAAAACATGTTTTTAGAAATGTTGGCAAATTTATTGAAATTGAAATACAGAAAAAATAAATGTACATTATTATTCACACCCCTGAATCAATAGATGCTAGAAATCACCTTTGGCAGCTATTCAAGCTGTGAGCCTTTCTGGGTAAGTCTCTAAGAGCTCTGCACACCTGGATTGTACAATATTTGCCCTGTATGATGTTTTTCAAAATTCTTCAAGCTCTGTCAAATTGGTTGCTGATCATTGCTAGACAACCATTTTCAAGTCTGGCCATAGATTCATAGACACACAGCAACATTCAGTGTATTCTTGGTAAGCAAATCCAGTATAAATTTGGCATTGTGTTTTAGGTTATTGTCCTGATGAAAGGTGAATTCATCTCCCATTGCCTTGTGGAAAGCAGGAGCCATTACGTACATTTTTTATCCTGAAAAACGCCACAGTCCTTAACGATTACAAGCATACTCATAACATGATGCAGCCACCACTATGCTTGAAAATATGAATAGTGGTACTCAGTAATGTGCTGTATTGGATTTGCCACAAACATAACACTTTGTATTCAGGACGAAACATGTTTTTATAAATGTATACTTTACTGCTTTGTTTCAAAAAGGATGCATGTTTTGTACAGGCTTTTTCTTTTCACTCTGTCAATTAGGTTAGTATTGTGGAGTAACTACAATGTTGTTTACTCCTATCACAAACATTAAACTCTGTAACTGTTTAAAATAAGGGCTCTATTTTAACAAAACTAACACAATGGTCAATCTAAGCACTGGGAGGTAGCTCCATAGGTTCAGGGGTGTGTCAGATTTTATATTTATTTTCACTCTTACAATTACCGGCGAACTTGCTGGCTTTGGCACGAAAGGACTTTGATAAATAAACAAGTTGTGGGTGTGTCGATGCTTCGCCCCTTACTGGCCAATCAGAACGTGCTCCATGGTGAAATTATGTGGTTCCTTCATGTTGTGTATTTACAGTCTTATGTATTGCCTTGGAATCAACTCCAATGATAGTCTGTTATAGTTTTCTAAATGGCGTACAGAAACAGAATAACAAAATGTAATCTTTGCTAAATAGTTAAAGTTGCACTATGCAGAAATCGCTCCGCCATTTCCTGGTAGCTAAAACTCTAATAGTTTGCCTAATTTCAGTTTATGTGACTAAATAAACTAGTATAGTGTGGGGAATTATTGTACCATCTGAACCGCTGTGAAATATATTTTCCATAACCCAAAACATTGTTGTTTAAGCTGTTTGAAGCTGGTGTACAAAACCGAAAGTAAAAGATGAAAAATAATAATAATAAAACTGGGGGTATAGAAATAGCACACATAGAACAGATCTACTGCTTCTTAGACTTGCTTTCAAGTGGAATGATAGATCTATAACTCACATTTCTATGTGAATTTGGTCAGGTTGCCCAAAAAGTTACATATTCCCACTTTAATTAACTTGAAACCATTTGCAGTCCACATTGTTTTAAGTAATTGCATGGCTTCAATAGCATTCACACTGATATAGGGGCTCCTACTGTAAATTGCATTATGGCTGAGCATGGACATGCCAAACATTGTCAATTAGCAAGATTAAATTCATAATTGATAAGGCCTAAAAAGAGAACAAATAATTCTGATCAAATTCTTAAAATATATATTTTTAAACAACCTGTTTTAAATAGGCTATGTCACACTTGCAGGCACCATAATTTCTCCACATGGTCATATAATATTTAAAAAACACAGACTATGGAAGGTTTAACGCACATACAGTAGCTGGACAAATATCCTATATAAATTGAATGGGAGAATGTCCACTCACCGTTATACTGCTCCCAAATAGGCCTATGTTTTACTAACATAATGGGAACCATTTCAGAGACCAGATAGCATTCACACATCTACAGAAGTTTCATTGCAAGTGTGCCACGGACGTTGTCACCATAACACCAAGAAGGTGAATCATTCTAATAAGTTTAGTTGTAATAAAAATGTAACCAAAAACAGCAACAAGAATAAATACACGTAAAACCTAATAATATGATAAAATCAGCAGGATGAAAAAGACAGGCTGTTGAACCAGCCTTCTCTATATTAGGCCTAAGGGAAAGCTTGGGTTTTGAACATACTGTTTGAAACGGAAAACAAACTACTTTTACAGGTTATAGACACATTATAAATAACAGGTTCACCCTATTGACTGAGGTTCTCATCTCTCCTTTCATGATGGGCATAGACACCAAGCCTACATCATGGAGGGGGTTTACACATGTCCAAAACAGGACCTGCATGGCTAAAATAATGTGTGGCTGCCTGCAATGCACAGATAAAAAGGAAATGTCAGATCACTGTTTTACTCCTCTCAAACATGATATTTTCATAAAGTTGGGGTGATTAAGATTTATTTCCAAGCTGTCTCAAGTGCCAAACCCTTTATCAACAGTCTTGACTACTTCACGACTACATTGGACAGACCTAAAAGAAAAAGCCTTCATTGAGATGAGGGGAGGCTATGCTTGGTTATAAATGTTTTTAACTGAATTGGGAAAAAACTGTTCTTTTTTATGTTTCTAAATACAAAGTATACAGGCACCAAAAGCATATCGTTTCATTTGCATATACGCTGTCACGACTTCCGCCGATGTCGGTCCCTCTCCTTGTTCGGGTGGCGTTCGGCGGTCGAAGTCACCGGCCTTCTAGCCACCGTCGATCCACTTTTCATTTTCCATTTGTTTTGTCTTAGTCTTACACACCTGGTTTCACTCTCCCAATTACCTGTTTATTATTTAACCCTCTGTTCCCCATGTTTGTTTGTGAGTGATTGTTCTTTGTAAATCGGTCCGTTATTGGGGCTCGTATATTTTGTATTTTTGAGTAAAGTACGTTGATTACTCATTTCTGCTGTCCTGCTCCTGACTCTCTACACCAGCTACACACAGGACCACATTACATACGCACTGTATGTCACAGCTGGATAGGCTACGTTTCTGCTGTCAAAATTCATGCCATAACCAGCTACGTTACCGCTAAAACCATTTTTTTGTTGGTCTTAAATATCCCTATCAGCGCTGCTTGAAATTAGCACTTTGCATCATGTTATTAAAGACACACCACAAATATGTCCCCCCCTCCCATCTGAGCGCAAGCGAGCTGATATAACACAGGAAATTGCTGAACCTGGCATTAGGGCTAGAAAATGCCAGTGCACCAGTTTTTACATGACAAAATTGCAAACTAACATATGTTTGACACTAGCGCTATCTTAACGCCAGCCGAAAATAGAGCCCATAAAATAGAGCCCATTGGCTCTCTGGTCTGTGTGGTTGAATATGTGTTTGAAATTCACTGCTCGACTGACGGACCTTACAGATAGTCATAAAAAAAACAATGCACTATTATTGCACATAGAGTCCATGCAACTTATAATGTGACTTGCTAAGCAAATGTGGCTGACCGGCTCGATTCAGAGAAGAGCTCACTCTGACCATTTTACTCACCCTAGCAGAGCTGGTTAGGCTGTTATCCAGAGCGTTGGTGACTGCAACTGTGCTGCTGGCAACAATTTATTTACGCTTATTGCCAACGTTTACTGACTCCGGCCATATTCAATGGGTATTGAGCATTCGTAAATTCGTAAATCATTCTGCACTCTGGCACACTAAGACGAGAGTGCTCTGAAATCGGAGTAGATAGCCAGAGCGAATCAACAATCGACAACTGTCATGTGACAGTGACATCATGAACATTCTATTGAAATGGATTCTTGCATAGTGGAGTCTTGTAACGGTTTTCTAGGTGTGAAGGAGAGTCGGACCAAAACGCAGCGTGTAGATTGCGATCTATGTTTAATCAACAAACGTAAACACGAATTAACACAAACACTACAAAACAATAAATGTAACGAAAACCGAAACAGCCTATACTTGTCAACTAACACAGCGACAGGAACAAAGACACTAAGGACAATCACCCACGACAAACTCAAAGAATATGGCTGCCTAAATATGGTTCCCAATCAGAGACAACGATAAACACCTGCCTCTGATTGAGAACCACTCCAGACAGCCATAGACTTTGCTAGATACCCCACTAAGCTACAATCCCAATACCAACACCAAAACCCCAAGACAAAACACACCACAATACAAAAACCCCATGCCACACCCTGGCCTGACCCAATACATAAAGATAAACACAAAATACTTTGACCAGGGCGTGACAAGTGTGTTGTTAAGACATGTACCTAGCTAGCTAAACAATGAACCATAATCCCAACTCATGACATTACTGCCCTGCATGAATCTGCAGGTAGTTAACCAACAGGGTTTAATGTTAGCTAGTTAACGTTAGGCTATACCTAGCAAAGCAAATGGCTCTACACTACACAGATCATACACGTAACGTTAACGAGCCAGGCAACTAATGTTAGCTAGCTAGGTCTTACAACAGCCTTCTGTGTGTTCTCTTTTACACTCCGTCTGCAAATTTGCAATCAGACGGCAATATTTTCTCTATCTCCTTAGCTATCATACACTAATTCCCAATGATTTCAAAACTCAGTCCTCCAGAAACTAGAGAGCATCACTTATGCAGTTCTACTACTCGTTAGACACGTTAGACATGATTACCGACACATACTGACCGGCTCAAATAGACAGAATTGTGCTACATGGCAGACCAATCCAAACACATCTCTCGGCATGTCCATCCCACTCATTATCTCAGCCAATCAAGGCTAGCAGGAAGGTTGCTGGCTTTTTCTGTGGCTAAACCAACTGGGCTCGTAAATTAAGAATTGTATTGGTATTTACAGATGACATACAAGTTTGTTATTAAAGCACATGAAAGTTCACATGTTCCAGAACGCATTTCTGCCAAAAAACCCTCATTTTGGCTTTCCTGTGAAGTAGTGACGTGCGACATACACCTAGTTTCCTGAAATGGGTCACAAATTGTTACTCCCGAACTTATTTAAACTTGCCACAAGAAAGGGGTTGAATATTTATTGACTCAAGCAATTTCAGATTTTCATTTTTGATTAATTTATAAACATTTCTAAAAACATAATTCCACTTTGACATTATGAAGTATTGTGTGTAAGCCAGTGACCAACAATCTCAATTTTATCCATTATAAATTCAGGCTGTAACAAAACAAATTGTGGAAAAGTCAAGGGGTGTGAATACTTTAAGGCACTATATTTACATTACAATGTAGCTATTCAGCAGCTGCTCCCATCCAGAACAACCCATAGCAAGTGCATTCAGCTGAAGATAGCCAGGCGAGACAACCACATATCACAGTCGTATCCCAACCACGTATCACATACAGTGCATTCGAAAAGTATTCAGACCCCTTGACTTTTTCCAAATGTTGTTACTTTACAGCCTTATTCTAAATTATTTCCTCATCAATCTACACAAAACACCCCATACTAACAAAGCAAAAACAGGTTTGTAGAAATTGTTGCCAATCTATCACAACTAAAAAACTGAAATATCACATTTACATAAGTATTCAGACCCTTTATTCAGTACTTGTTGAAGCACCTTTGGCAGCGATTACAGCCTCAAGTCTTCTTGGGTATGATGCTACAAGCTCGGCACACCTGTATTTGGGGAGTTTCTCCCATTCTTCTCTGCAGATCCTCTCAAGCTCTGTCAGGTTGGATGGGGAGTGTCGCTGCACAGTTATTTTCAGGTCTCTCCAGAGATGTTCGATCTGGTTCAAGTACGGGCTCAGGCTGGGCCACTCAAGAACATTCAGAGACTTGTCCCAAATCCACTCCTGCATTGTCTTGGCTGTGTGCTCATTGTCCTGTTGGAAGGTGAACCTTCACCCCCAGTCTCAGGTACTGAGCGCTTTGCAGCAGGTTTTCATCAAAGATCTCTCTGTACTTTGCTCCGTTCATCTTCCCCTCGATCCTGACGAGACTCCCAGTCCCTGCCGCTGAAAAACATCTCCACAGCATGATGCTGCCACCACTATGCGTCACCTTAGGGATGGTGTCAGGTTTCCTCCAGACATGACGCTTGGCATTCAGGCCAAATCGTTCAATCTTGGTTTCATTAGGCCAGAGAATCTTATTTTTCATGGTCTGAGGGTCTGTAGGGGCCTTTTGGCAAACTACAAGCGGGCTGTCATGTGCCTTTTAGTGAGGCGTGGCTTACGTCTGGGCACTCTACCATAAATGCCTGATTGGTAGAGTGCTGCAGAGAATGGTTGTCTTTCTGGGAGGTTCTCCCATCTCCACAAAGGAACTCTGGAGCTCTGTCAGAGTGACCATTGGGTTCTTGGTTACCTCCCTGACCAAGGCCCTTCTCCACAGATTGCTAAGTTTGGCCGGGCAGACAGCTCTGGGAAGAGACTTGGTAGTTCCAAACTTCTTCCATTTAAGCATGATCGAGACCACTATGTTCTGGGGGACCTACAATACTGAAGAAATTGTTTGGTACCCTTCCCCAGATCTGTGCCTTGACACAAACCTGTCTCGGAGCTCTACAGACAATTCCTTCAACCTCATGGCTTGGTTTTTGCTCTGACATGTACTGTCAACTGTGGGACCTACTGTCAAGGTGTGTGCCTTTCCAAATCATGTCCAATCAATTGAATTTACCACAGGTAGATTCCAATAAAATTGTAGAAACAACTCAAGGATGATGAATGGAAACAGAATGCACCTGAGCTCAATTTCAAGTTTCATAGTAAAGGGTCTAAATACTTACATAAATAGGGTATTTATGTTTTAAAAATGTATGAATTTGCAAAAATTTCTAAAAACCTCATTTTGCTTTGTCATTATGGGGTATTGTGTGTAGATTGCTGAGGATTTTATTTGATTTAATCCATTTTAGAATAAGGCTGTAAAGTAACAACATTTGGAAAAAGTAAAGGAGTCTGAATTGTTTCCGAATGCACTGTACATAATACAATATAATATACAATACAAAATGCATAAAAATGTATGTGGCTCTTCACAGTTGAAATGGACAAGGTGACCCTGATATTTTCCAGTTGCTATGAAAGATTGATGGATGCATTCAGAGTACAGAGGCTCTACTAACATGTCTTCACACAACATCATGTCTGTCTTTAAGGAGAGGGGGATAGAAGGGAAGAGAGGGAGAGAGAGCCAGAAGGAGAGAGAAAGAAAGGGAATACTAACATGTCTTCACATAACATCATGTCTGTCTTTAAGGAGAGGGGGATAGAAGGGAAGAGAGAGAGAGAGAGCCAGAAGGAGAGAGAAAGAAAGGGAATACTAACATGTCTTCACATAACATCATGTCTGTCTTTAAGGAGAGGGGGATAGAAGGGAAGAGAGAGAGAGAGAGCCAGAAGGAGAGAGAAAGAAAGGGAATACTAACATGTCTTCACATAACATCATGTCTGTCTTTAAGGAGAGGGGGATAGAAGGGAAGAGAGGGAGAGAGAGCCAGAAGGAGAGAGAAAGAAAGGGAATGGTAGAGAAAAGGGGAATAGTATTTTTTTTAAACAACAGAAAAATATCATGAAGAGTGCTGGAAATATCAAGTATGATGTTGGCAAGGATCTGAGCAAAAAGATAAGGGGAGCTGAGAGATGGAGAGGACTAGTTATCTTTGGCTGAGGCAAGCGTCAGGGACAGACATACTGTATAGTTGGAGCGATTCAAATCTCTACAGTGAACAGCTTGCACTCGGGTTGTGCAATTGTAACACATTCCACACCCACCCTCCCAATCCCGCATTAATACATGCTTTATTTCTTTCATGAAGTGTGCTTTACACTGTCACTCGAGCTTTGTAGGATTCCTAACCTCCAACCTCTCAAATCTCTCATGGTGCAAAACAGCCATACAAAAACACATAACAACTTGGCCCAGGAAGAATATTTCAACTCTGACACCATAGAAAGATCCTGGCGTGATCATTAGGAAACAAAAGAAAACAAACTCAGTTGGAAGTTCTCTTTTTCCTCTTCAAATCTCCTGCCAGCTTGAAGGCTCCAGGCTGGCATTAGCATAATACCCCCGTCTTCCATTCGTCTCAGTTCCTATTGGACACAGGCATTTATCCCACTTAACATCTGTCTCATGAACCTGCTGAACTTGCTGCGTCATTATCTCTGGGCTGTGAAGCAGCGATAGTGTCCATCATTAAACCTTCATGCGTCTTGTTGTGAGACGATTCTGCAGGGGGAGATCGGGGGTAGTGGCAAGAGAGGAGGAGACTTGGTGGTAGGTTTGTGTCTAGCTGTTTCTCCTAGGAAGTGTTGACCCTTTTTGGGAATGGGCTCCTAGAACGGTGCAGAGAGATGATTGGCCTACCGCAGTACTGTTAGCACCCACCATGAATTAAAGATGAGCTCAAATTATTCTTCCAGATTGAACTGACTGGAACAGATTTCCAATTAGCATTTTATTTGAAAGCACATAACCATCACATCCGGAATTGGCAGGACCATATGTTTTTGACACATATTTGGGTCAGGATTCAAGCCATCTCTTGAACAAAACGGAGGCCCATTTGAATACTAACTACAAATATGAGTTAACTGTACCAACTAGCAGACTCCATTCACTGGGTCCAGCCCATATCCCATTATAGAGCATTATGTTCTCCTAACATGGGTCTGGTCCAAGTCCTGAGTGGAGGTAGAGAACCACCTTGGCAATCCATATAGACTAGATCAGGAGTGGCACTCTTCAGTTTGGACCAAACACAACATACTACTGCCAAATGGACTTATCAGCTGTTATATCAACCCATAGAGAAGATGAGAAGATATTAGACAGAATAACACTGATCTAAGAAGATTTACACTTACCAGCTTGATGTACTGTGCCCAATCCCTGCCCCATGAAAAATCTGATCTACGTATTCAAATATCCAATTGCTCACTTGGCCAAAAGCTGCAACTCAAAGTCGTTCCATGGCGCCAACGTGTAGGCACCTAATTCTCTCGCAAAACAAAATATTTTCCACATCAACACTCAGGTGACCATCTGGTCAACATCCTGGTAAGTGATATGCATGGGATCCATGGTGGATATAGAGGGTTAATGCCTCCGAGCCCCATGTGAAAACACTGTCAGGAGGTCCGGACTTTTGGACGTGTAAACGCTGGTCATTATCTTCTCAGAGAGAGAGAGAAGTGGTTCTGATGAAAACAGCATCATGGATCGTATCAAGATTCTTCAGCCACAAAGTCATAAACCCGCCTATTTCAAAAATGTATGTTCTTCAAATTTGATTTTAAACCTTAACCACACTGCTAACCTTATGCCTAACCCTAACCTTAAATGAAGCACCAAAAACTCATTTTTGTTTTGTCATAAACCCCATTTTTTTTCTTTTTTTTTCTCTCTGTATTTCCAATCTTGACTTTGTGGCTGTGGAATCTAGTGGAAACCAGCATAATGCTCTCAGATGTATCCGTATCTCTTCATGCAATCTGCCTGTAATCTGCCTGCAATCTGCCTGCCCAGAGATAGCAGAGGTGTGAGGTTGGGGGAGTGGTGTGAGGAATATTCTTGAGCCTTTTGTGGACATCTTTCATTCTTCTTTCTCCCCCCTCTTTTCTTCACCCGATAGAGGCACTGTTCCTCGAGGGGGTAGATAGCTTCCTAAAGGTCAGAGACATTGTGGGCCCAGGCTCAGCAGTAATGAGGCTTGTTAAAGGTTACCTGCATTAGATCAACACCGTCCCACAGAGTTTTCAATCTCTCAGGAGAGAAAGAAAGTGAGGGCGTAAATAAAAATATGCTAAATCTGTTGCTGTTAGCTATTCCTCTTTAGTGACCTTCCAGCCAAACCTCTAGAGTAACATTATCTATTACAGACCTTTCATGGATCTGCTAAAAGCCCCTACAGTGGGATGGTAATAACATGTTGGCTCAAACAGACTCCTGGAGTTGCTGCTCTTCCATTTACACCTGCTTCAGTCTAACAGGTTCTTTGGCAAAAACATGACATTTACAACAGCAAAGTAAGACAAATGAAAACATGTATTTTCTATAAAGTGTGGACTTTCTTGAGGGGACATATTGTTTCACACCACTCTTTGGTGCGTCTTTATAAACATAATTTCTGAGAACAAAATAACAATACAATGAGTCTCTAGACCAGGGGTGTCAAACTCAAATACCCAGTGGGCCAAAATGTAAAACCTGAACAAAGTCACGGGCCAACATTGAACAAATTAACCTTTTAATATGAACCCAAACAAGTTTTGCTTTAACATTGAATATGGAACAAGCATCGCTTATTACCATACAATATATCATTTAATAGTGGAGACATGCAAAATCGAATTTCAAATGAAAAACATTTAAATAAAAATTGTATGCCTCTTTTCTATTTGCAGCCTTCTGATTTAAATACCAAAATCAACTTTTTTCACTGGCTAATAATTTTACAAATAAAATGATAATAAATCAATCAACCATTCAAGCCCATGCCTTGTAGCAAGAAAAAGTGCATAAAGAAAACGTTAATTATTGCACACTGGTCTAATCTGATGTGCCCAAGCCAGATACCTGGCATCTCTTCTTGGATGCTAGTTCATCAATGTCTGGGCTCAAGCTCTGAGCTGAAGAAATCCTCAGTATCGAGCGAAGATGTTCATCAGTCAGACGTCTCCTGTGAGTTGTTTTGGTCATCTTCATCGAGGAGAAAAGTTGCTCGCATAGATAAGTGCTGCCGAACATGGAGAGCATCTGAGCAGCTTGCGTGCCGAGCTGAGGCATTGTGTCAGGGATGAACCGTGGAAACTGTGCGGCGCCCACAGCATCATACTTTGACTTCAGCGTGTCGTTGCACTGGAGTTCAATCAGCTCCATTTGGATGTTGGTTGGTGCATTTTCCACATCAACTGCGAAGGGATTACTAAGCAGTTCAAACTTGCATTTCTGGGCATCGAAGTCGGCAAATCGCCGGCTAAACTCAGCAAACTGTGCGCATGGGAACACGGCGGTAGAGATCTGCGCTTTTATGGATTGGCAGCAGGGAAAATGGCAAGGGTTTCCTTGCAGCATCTGATTCTCCCACAGGCACAGTTTAGTTTTGAAGGCCCTCACTGCAGCGTACATGTCTGTGATGATGCGCCCCCGCTCCCTGAAGCTGCAGGTTCAGCGCATCGAGATGGCTCGAGATGTCACAGAGAAAGGCCAGCTCACACAGGAACTTTTGCTCCCGGAGCTCTGCTGTATCCTTCCCTTTGGTTTCCAGGAATTGACATATTTCCTCACGCAGCTCGAAACATCTGTTCAGTACTTTTCCTCTGCTTAGCCATCTCACCTCTGTGTGATACGGCACGTCTGCGTATTCCGAACCACACTCCTCCAGAAAAGATTTAAACTGGCGGTGATTTAGACCTTTGGCTCTTATAAAGTTAACTACCTGTGTTACTGTGGTCATAACATGTTCCATCTTTAGGGCTTTGGCACACAGTGCTTCCTGATGTATGATGCAGTGGTAAACAGTTAGCTCACCTGCACAGTTCTTTTCCCGCATCTTCTCCCGAACCATGCCCACCGCACATCGCTGGCGCACCATCTGTCGTTAATCCAACGAGTTTATCCCACGGCAGCTTTATTTCAGTTACACATTTGGAAACCTCCTCAAAGATTTCCTTTCCTGTGGTTGTGACATGCATTGATTTGAATCCTAATAGCTCCTCCGTAACACACAGATTTGAGTCCACTCCACGGATGAAGACTGACAGCTGAGCAGTATCAGATGCGTCGCAGCTCTCATCCACAGCGAGGGAGAACGCAACAAAATCTTTTCCCTTTTCCATCAGCTGGTCATACAGATTGGTGGCAAGATCACATGTGCGATCAGCTACTGTGTTCCTGCTCAGGCTCACGTTTGAAAATGCTTGTTTTTTCTCTGGGCATACGAGGTCACAAACCTTCATCATGCACTTTTTCATGAACTCTCCCTCATTAAAGGGCCGGGCTGATTTTGCGATCTCTGCTGACACTATATAACTAGCCTTTACAGTAGCCTCGCTTTGTGATGTGGCTTTTTTAAACATATTCTGTTGTGAAACCAAACTTCTTTTCATCTCCTCTACTTTCTGGCTCCTTTGAGTCATGTCCAGGTCCTTGTATTTGTCATGGTGTTTCGTTTCATAGTGTCGTCTAATGTTGTACTCCTTACTTACAGCCACGTTGACTCCACAAACAAGACAAACATGTTTGTCTTTTACATATGTAAACAGATATTCTGCCTCCCACTTGTCCAGAAAGCTCCTGTTTTCTGCCTTTCTTTTCGCCATTTTTGGGAAGGGTTAGCTCGCTGACAGTTGTAGCGTCTATGTTGCTATGACTACTGTCACAGAGGAGAGAGCGTTTCTGGGTCCTGTCCTGATTGGCGCGCGAAAACAGCAGAGCATTATGGGATTCGTAGTATTAGTGGTGAATGCGCTGTATAATACCGGCGGGCCAGCTCTAGTAGTAATTTGGTATTGTCTCGCGGGCCAAATATAATTACCCCGCGGGCCAAATTTGGCCCACGGGCCAGAGTTTGACACCCATGCTCTAGACTGTGTAGCCTATTGTGTCTGAATCACATGCAATTACTGCTTTGAAACATTAATTTTGAGTAAACTAATTACAGAGAAGTGATTTATAAGCCAGGCAAACAGAATGAGAAATGTGCTTAATCGAGCATGGTGCTGCATGCATGAGTTAACACCACAATCCCAGCCTCTTCATCATCCTCACGCATGCTCCCGTGTTAGTGGGCAGAGATGGAGACGGCCAGTGTGGATGTATTTTTGATCTGGCCAGAGGGGCCTCACTAACATCACATACAGGCACACAAAAAGGGCAACCAAAGAGCTCAAACACCACAGTGATCAAAGCAAGCTCTTCATTACTTTTACCATCCCATGAATACTTTATGCCAATGGTGTTTATGTGTGTGTTGCGAGAAAGAACACACGATTTAGAGAGATGCGATGAGGAGCAATCATCTGAAATGTAAAGCCGTTCATTCTCCATTATGTTTCACTTCTCTCGTCCACTTTGGCAAGTCTTGGATTACCTCCTGCTTGTGAATGTGTGCCCTTGAAGATGTTAACACGGCACACACACAATAACAGCAAGAGAGAGCGAGACAAATCATCCCGACTGCACTCCCCTCTGTTCCATGTCTTCCTGTTTGATTTCAGCTGTTAGCTTTTTTCTCTTTGTGAGCTGCAGTTTCCTAGCGTGCTCAGACATGAAAGTACTAGGTTAATGGTTTGTAGGCAGTGTTTTAGAGCACACTGTCTGCTCCTTCAGCTGGCATCACTATTATGGCTCATAACACGAGTACCGTTCATAGCAGTTATTTGGTTTACAGTCAATAACAGTTTACAGTGCTCTAAACAGCCAGTGTCCAGCATCATTCATGTTGGAAAACTGAGATAATTACTCAGACTGAACAATCCTAATCCTAATCCTAATCCGATATTTAAGTACATTGAGAAAAGTGAGAGAGAAATATCCTTGTGAGATTATGCAACAGTTACCTTTCTGCATAGAAACAGAATTACAAGATATTTCAGAGCCTTTCACAGGAATAATATTTTCAACTAAATGTGTATGGCTAGTTATTTTTGCTTAAAACAAATCAGTATGTCATTGCTGCAAAAGCATTGTATTTAGAGAGCTGAAGTCTATGATAGAAAACATTGTGCTGAGAACCAACTGTGAATGAGTCATGAAACTCAAAGACATTTAAAATACACTTAGTGTGAAAGAGGCAGCTTTATAAGGGGCGGCAGGGTAGCCTAGTGGTTAGAGCGTTGGATTAGTAACCGGAAGGTTGCAAGTTTGAAACCCCCTAGCTGACAAGGTACAAATTTGTTCTGCCCCTGAACAGGCAGTTAACCCACTGTTCCTAGGCTGTCATTGAAAATAAGAATTTGTTCTTAAACTGACTTGCCTAGTTAAATAAAGGCCTTTGTATAATCTAAAAATAATCTAAGTGATAGAATTCAGATTTAATGTGGTCATGTTGACATGGAAGGAGGACTGGCTCTACAGCTTGGCAAAGCCTGACAGGGACCCCCAGATAGAATTTGAGCCTCCCCCCAAGTTTTGTTTCCCCATAAACATAACAAATGGTATATGAATTACAATACCCGTTTTTTCCAGTGTAGCGCCGCTGGGCCTACCAGTAGCGCAGACCAGGCAAAATCCACTACCTACAGGTTATCTACAAGTCTTTGCTAGGTAAAGCCCCGCCTTGTCTCAGCTCACTGGTCACCATAGCAGCACCCACTCGTAGCACGCGCTCCAGCAGGTATATCTCACTGGTCACCCCCAAAGCCAGTTCCTACTTTGGTCGTCTTTCCTTCCAGTTCTCTGCTGCCCATGACTGGAACGAATTGCAAAAATCTCTGAAGCTGGAGACTCACATCTCCCTCACTAGCTTTAAGCACCAGCTGTCAGAGCAGCTTACAGATCACTGCATCACTGCATAGCCCATCTGTAAACAGCCCATCTATCTACCTACCTCATCCCCATACTGGTATTCATTTATTTTGCTCCTTTGCACCCCAGTATCTCTACCTGCACATTCATCTTCTGCCGATCTACCATTCCAGTGTTTAATTGCTATATTGTAATTACTTCGCCACCATGGCCTATTTCCTTAACTTACCTCATTTGCACTCACTGTATATATACTTTTTGTTTTCTTTTGTTCTACTGTATTATTGACTGTATGTTTTGTTTACTCCATGTGTAACTCTGTGTTGTTGTATGTGTCGAATTGCTACGCTTTATCTTGGCCAGGTCGCAGATGCAAATGAGAACTTGTTCTCAACTAGCCTACCTGGTTAAATAAAGGTGAAATAAAATGAATTTAAAAAAAGCTATAAGCCAGGTGTGTGCTCGAGATCTGAGGAAGGGGGAGGGAGGGGGCACTAATGTAAAATCCCCCAAATGCATTCTGATTGGGCATCTAGCCATGCAATGTCATGAGGTGCCACCTTCATTACCTTGTTAAGGAAGCTCATTGGATCTCACTCAGGGCAGGTTCAAATTGACCGTTTTTTTCTCACAGAGAGTGAAAAAAGTTGTTCCCTTCTGCAGACAGGTAATAATAGACTAGCTAGTAGCTACTAGCTTTGTTAAGTTTTGTTAGCAAAATAATTATAGCTGGCTAGGCTTTGATCAGCATGGATATCTGAACATGGCTGGGCACTGCCAACAGCAACAGGACAGAGGACCACCATGTAAAGAGGTATACCGAGCTCACCGTGTAGTCTGCTGGCCTGACCACCGAGGTTGAGGAGCCTAGCAGGAAATGTAATACCCACCCATCCCCCACATTGCCTGCTGACCAACAAGATGGAGAAGAGCCAGGGCCTAGCACCAGCAGCAATGGAATGGAATCTGAATGGAATCATAAACTTCTCATGAGGTTCAACACAGCATGGAGGAGGCTACAAATGGTAAGCTACAACCTTTAGGGCCCTTATTCCTTCATTTTTTAATGTAATGTATAGTTTATGTCTTTGCTTTTTACTCTAACTAATATTTGAGATGTATTTGTGATTCTGCTTCTGATTCTGATTCTGTCACTGCTTGCTTTTGCGGGTCCAATTGCTATTGAAAGATATACAGGTTTCTGTTATTTGATGGGTATAGGGACAATGACTGGAACGAATTTCAAAAATCGCTGAAGTTGGAGACATATCTCCCTCACTAACTTTAAGCATCTGAGCAGCTGTACAGATCGCTGCAGCTGTACATAGTCAATCTGTAAATAGCCCATCCAACTACCTACCTCATCCCCATATTGTTTTTATTTACTTTTTTGCTCTTTTGCACACCAGTATTTCTACTTGCACATCTATCACTTCATTGTTAATTCGCTAAATTGTAATTACTTCGCTACCATGGCCTATTTATTGCCTTACCCCTTTACTACATTTGCAGACACTGTATATAGATTTTTCTATTGTGTTATTGACTGTACTTTTGTTTATTATATGTGTAACTCTGTGTTGTTTATTTGTCGCACTGCTTTGCTTGATCTTGGCAAAGTCGCAGTTGTAAATGAGAACTTGTTCTAAAATGGCCTACCTGGTTAAATAAAGGTGAAATATATATTTTGAATGACCAATCTATTGGTTGTGATCTGAGGTGAGCCATGGTACAGTGCTCCTGTGTTCCTGTTGTCCACTCAGGTGGTGCTGAAACGGGAAGTGCATCTAACTATATCCTTTCATCGCGCTGACTGGTAACCTAACCTTCTGTCCATGGTCCTGAATAGATGGATACAGTGTGTGCTGTTTTAATGAGCACATCTTGGGCTACCAGTCTTCACAGGGCTTCTCTTCACAACAGTTGTTGTGTATATGGCTGCATTTCAGATAGGACTACATTTTTGTAAATGTTGTTTGTCTTGGTAATGGGACCAATACTGTACGTAGCCTACTAAAAGAAGTAGGCCAACTTTCACTCTGTTATCATTCATTTGCAGTATACAATCGTTGTGTGATAGGCTACTATGAAAACGACTCATAGCCTAGTTTTTCCCCCCTCCCTGTTCTTGTTGCTCTCAGAATAGGTTTTTACTCTTATTTGCGGCAGGTTCAAATTGGCTACTGCCAGGTAGGACATTTCACATCAGTTATGACTATTGAACATGCACTTAGTTTGATTTAGTTTGCTTTTCTGAAACTCTCCCACACAGCAAATATTACTCACCTGGAGAGTGGTGGCTGGGTTACGCTCATTGCGTAGTGTCACAAATTCAACAGAAATGTAGCCTATAGTTGTAATGATTGAAGTTGAAGCTATGATGCCTGTAAGAATCTTTGACAGCCTCCTGGTGCTCATTCTGTCCAGATGATCTGGGCGTGTTGGTGGGCAAAACGATGTGTAGGCCTACTGCAGCTACGGCTGCATTTCAGATACACATGTTGTAGTGCGGCGCATATCTTTCTTGTTTCATTATAAACTGAACAAAAATATAAACACAACATGCAACTATTTCATTGATTTTAGTGAGTTACAGTTCATATGAGGAAACCAGTCAGTTGAAATAAACGAATTAGGCCCTAATCTATTGATTTTACAACTGGGAATGCAGATATGCAACCGTTGGTCACAGATAATAAAAAAAATAGATCTCACAATGGGCCTCAGGATGTCGTCATGAAATGTTTGTGCATTCAAATTTCCATTGATAAAATGCTATGGGTTTATTGTCAGTAGCTTATGCCTGACCATACCATAACCCCACCGTTGCATTCTGTTCACAACGTTGACATCAGCAAACCAGTGGCCAACACAACGCCATTCACGTGGCCTGCAGTTGTGAGGCCGTACTGCCAAATTCTCTGCTCTGATGGACATTCCTGCAGTCAGCATGCCAATTGCACAATCCCTCAAAACTTGAGCCATCTGTGGCATTGTGTTGTGTGATAAAACTGCATATTTTAGAGTGGCCTTTTATTGTCTCCAGCACAAGGTGCACCTGTGTAATGTTCACACTTTACATGTTACATTTATATTTTTGTTCAGTGTAGAAAGCGATGTGTACGGATCCATTTCAGATCAATTTGTTAACATTTGAACAGCAGTAGGACCAATCTACTTTGTGCTATCAGGCCCTAAAACAACAATAGTTGTTCCTCCCGTGGATTTAAAAAGTCCCCTCAGGCATGTCATCCTGGCTCTGCTATTACTATAGGGTCTGATTGTAATTTCCCTCCCTGAGCAAGTCGTTCATGTTTTCCAACTACAATTAGGGCATCATATTCTCTCATAAAAAGAAACATTTACACACAATCTCTGGCAGTGGGTGGAGCAATTCCAAATGACTGGCCTCGACTACATCATAGAGGTTTCAGGAAGACATGTAGATAGGGTTTTATCATTTGGCACATACTGTACCCTAGAGTTCCAAGTCTAACTAAACACTACTGAGAGTACGACAGTTAAAGCACTTAAACATTTACAAACTGACCAAAACACTGTAATAGAGGACACAGTGGGTGAATATGCAATGTGCTTCCACTGATACATAACTACAGCTGTTCCTAAAGTCATCCAATGGAATCACTATTTTATGGAATCATTACCATTCTGAACATTTCCTCCTATAATGCAAATCATGAAGTCTTGCTCTCAAAACCCTCTGAAATATCTCTCTTCTGAGAAATACAATACCTCCAAGTCAAACACAGAAAACAGACAGCCAACATTATCTTCTTTCATTAACAGACAGCTGCCTGGCCTGACCCCTCTTTGGACATATACATCACATCAGGTTTTTCCTTCTATTTGACCCTCTTCCAGCCCTTTCCTCTGCTCCAGCAACACATCAGGAGACAAGGGTCTACTGCAGAGCTTTCCTGTAATGTGGGCCGTCTGAATGAAAGAGCCAGGCCACTCGTGTGACTGTGGGCCCGTAAGCCACTACAGTACTCCACTGGTCCTCATTAACCAGCTTTGGTTGGCCACACATTTCTTTTCAAAACCTCCCTGCTCTGCAACATGCCAGCAGAATACCACCCTGCATACCACTGCTGGGTTGCTTCTAAAGCTAAGCAGGGTTGGTCCTGGTCAGTTCCTAGATGGGAGACCAGATGCTGCTGGAAGTGGTGTTGGCGGGCCAGTAGGAGGCACTCTTCCCTCTGGTCTAATTGGGGACACTGCCCTGTGTAGGGTGCTGTCTTTCGGATGGGACGTTAAACGAGTGTCCTGACTCTCTGAGGTCATTAAAGATCCCATGGCACTTATCGTAAGAGTAGGGGTGTAAACCCCGGTGTCCTGGTTAAATTCCCAATCTGGTCCTCAAACCATCACGATCACCTAATAATCCTCAGTTTACAATTGGCTCATTCATCCCCCTCCTTTCCCCTGTAACTATTCCCCTCATTCTGCAAATGAGAATGTGTTCTCAGTCAACTTACCTGGTAAAATAACAGATTTAAAATAAATCAGGCCCCATGGAAAATACCACACTTTATGCAAAGGTCTTATGAATTGATCATTTGAAGAGTCTTTGCTACAGCGGACAACATGCTGGATTACACATGAAGGACAGATTAGATACCTAGAATGCAGATGAGGCAGCATGGCTCCCTGTGAATGCTGAGTGCTTATTTGAGCCATTTGTTTCTAAACTGTAAGGACTATTATCTGTGGTGGATTGGGGAGAGCCTGTTGAGCTCTACAGAGGTTTGAAGTGAGGGGAGAGCCTGTTGAGCTCTACAGAGGTTTGAAGTGAGGGGAGAGCCTGTTGAGCTCTACAGAGGTTTGAAGTGAGGGGAGAGCCTGTTGAGCTCTACAGAGGTTTGAAGTGAGGGGAGAGCCTGTTGAGCTCTACAGAGGTTTGAAGTAAATTACATTGTTTTCATGGGCATGTGAACAAGCAACATCATCTACTACCTTCCTAAATCAGCCACCTCACTAAATCAGCCACCTCACTAAATCAGCCACCTGCCTAAATCAGCCACCTCACTAAATCAGCCACCTGCCTAAATCAGCCACCTCACTAAATCAGCCACCTCACTAAATCAGCCACCTGACTAAATCAGCCACCTGACTTTATGGTCCAATCTTATGAAAATAATGAGTTTCAGAATGACATGCCTCCCACGAGGCAGCGTGACATTGTCAGTGATACATTTTGAGTTTGATGACATAACCACCCATTTAATTTGCATTGCCCATAATAAATTATTGTGGCGTCAAATGTGAATCAAGTCATCAAGGTATTTGACTCTTACCCTACGAGGTCCAGAGCCTGGTGGACATCTGTTCTACCTGACAAATTAATTGCACAAACCTGGTCTTCCAGGTCTAAATCAGTCCCTGATTAGAGGGGAAGAATGGAAATAATATATATAATAATAATAATAATATCAGCGGAACTGGCTTCGAGGTCTAGAGTTGAGTTTGACGGCACTATATGTTCCACAATAATACTGATTACCTGATAGACAAATAGCAATCATTTCTGCATAGCAGTTGCCATGACTATACTGTTTATATTCATTATTAAAGCTCGACAATTTAGAAAGTCAACTTATTCTGTATGTTTTAGAGAGCTATGTACCCTCATCAAACTATACCCACGCACAGATCTGGAGGCGAGGTAGCAACATTACAAACTGACCCCAAAACTTTCTCTGGAGATGAATATGTCATGTGAAATGAAACGTGTCACTGTGTGCTAAATGAAATGTGTCACTGTGTGCTAAATGAAATGTGTCACTGTGTGCTAAATGAAATGTGTCACTGCGTGCTAAATGAAATGTGTCATTGCGTGCTAAATGAAATGTGTCACTGCGTGCTAAATGAAATGTGTCACTGCGTGCTAAATGAAATGTGTCACTGCGTGCTAAATGAAATGTGTCACTGCGTGCTAAATGAAATGTGTCACTGCGTGCTAAATGAAATGTGTCACTGCGTGCTAAATGAAATGTGTCACTGTGTGCTAAATGAAATGTGTCACTGCGTGCTAAATGAAATGTGTCACTGCGTGCTAAATGAAATGTGTCACTGCGTGCTAAATGAAACGTGTCACTGCGTGCTAAATTACACGTGTCACTGCGTGCTAAATTACATGTGTCACTGCGTGCTAAATTAAATGTGTCACTGCGTGCTAAATGAAATGTTTTACTGCATGCTAAATGAAATGTGTCACTGCGTGCTAAATTAAATGTGTCACTGCGTGCTAAATGAAATGTGTCACTGCATGCTAAATGAAATGTGTCACTGCGTGCTAAATGAAATGTGTCACTGCGTGCTAAATTACATGTGTCACTGCGTGCTAAATGAAATGTGTCACACTGCGTGCTAAATGAAATGTGGCACACTGTGTGCTAAATGACATGTGTCACTGCGTGCTAAATTAAATGTGTCACTGCGTGCTAAATTAAATGTGGCACACTGTGTGCTAAATGACATGTGTCACTGTGTGCTAAATGACATGTGTCACTGCATGCTAAATGAAATGTGTCACTGCGTGCTAAATTACATGTGTCAGTGCGTGCTAAATGATGTGTCACTGCGTGCTAAATGACATGTGTCATTGTGTGCTAAATGATGTGTCACTGCGTGCTAAATGAAATGTGTCACTGCGTGCTAAATGAAATGTGTCACTGCATGCTAAATGAAATGTGTCACTGCGTGCTAAATGAAATGTGTCACTGCGTGCTAAATGACATGTGTCACTGCGTGCTAAATGATGTGTCACTGCGTGCTAAATTACATGTGTCAGTGCGTGCTAAATGATGTGTCACTGCGTGCTAAATGACATGTGTCATTGCGTGCTAAATGATGTGTCACTGCGTGCTAAATGAAATGTGTCACTGCGTGCTAAATGAAATGTGTCACTGCATGCTAAATGAAATGTGTCACTGCGTGCTAAATGAAATGTGTCACTGCGTGCTAAATGAAATGTGTCACTGCGTGCTAAATGAAATGTGTCACTGCGTGCTAAATGAAATGTGTCACTGCGTGCTAAATGAAATGTGTCACTGCGTGCTAAATGAAATGTGTCACTGCGTGCTAAATGAAATGTGTCACTGCGTGCTAAATTAAATGTGTCACTGCGTGCTAAATTAAATGTGTCACTGCGTGCTAAATGACATGTGTCACTGCATGCTAAATGACATGTGTCACTACGTGCTAAATGACGTGTCACTGCGTGCTAAATGAAATGTGTCACTGCGTTCTAAATGACGTGTCACTGCATGCTAAATGAAATGTGTCACTGCGTGCTAAATGAAATGTGTCACTGCGTGCTAAATGAAATGTGTCACTGCGTGCTAAATGAAATGTGTCACTGCGTGCTAAATGAAATGTGTCACTGCGTGCTAAATTAAATGTGTCACTGCATACTAAATTAAATGTGTCACACTGCGTGCTAAATGACATGTGTCACTGCGTGCTAAATGAAATGTGTCACTGTGTGCTAAATGAAATGTGTCACTGTGTGCTAAATGAAATGTGTCACTGCGTGCTAAATGAAATGTGTCACTGCGTGCTAAATGAAATGTGTCACTGGATGCTAAATGACATGTATCACTGCATGCTAAATGACATGTGTCACTGCGTGCTAAATCACATGTGTCACTGCGTGCTAAATTAAATATGTCACTGCGTGCTAAATTAAATATGTCACTGCGTACTAAATGACATGTGTCACTGCGTGCTAAATGACGTGTCACTGCGTGCTAAATGACGTGTCACTGCGTGCTAAATGAAATGTGTCACTGCATGCTAAATTAAATGTTTCACTGCATACTAAATTAAATGTGTCACACTACGTGCTAAATGACATGTGTCACTGCGTGCTAAATGAAATGTGTCACTGCGTGCTAAATGAAATGTGTCACTGCGTGCTAAATGAAATGTGTCACTGCGTGCTAAATGAAATGTTTCACTGCGTGCTAAATGGCTAAATGAAATGTGTCACTGCGTGCTAAATGAAATGTGTCACTGCGTGCTAAATGAAATGTTTCACTGCGTGCTAAATGGCTAAATGAAATGTGTCACTGCGTGCTAAATGAAATGTGTCACTGCGTGCTAAATGAAATGTGTCACTGCGTGCTAAATTAAATGTGTCACTGCGTGCTAAATTACATGTGTCACTGCGTGCTAAATGAAATGTGTCACACTGCGTGCTAAATGAAATGTGGCACACTGTGTGCTAAATGACATGTGTCACTGCGTGCTAAATTAAATGTGTCACTGCGTGCTAAATGAAATGTTTTACTGCATGCTAAATGAAATGTGTCACTGCGTGCTAAATTACATGTGTCAGTGCGTGCTAAATGATGTGTCACTGCGTGCTAAATGACATGTGTCATTGCGTGCTAAATGATGTGTCACTGCGTGCTAAATGAAATGTGTCACTGCATGCTAAATGAAATGTGTCACTGCATGCTAAATGAAATGTGTCACTGCGTGCTAAATGAAATGTGTCACTGCGTGCTAAATGAAATGTGTCACTGCGTGCTAAATGAAATGTGTCACTGCATGCTAAATGAAATGTGTCACTGCGTGCTAAATTAGATGTGTCAGTGCGTGCTAAATGATGTGTCACTGCGTGCTAAATGACATGTGTCATTGTGTGCTAAATGATGTGTCACTGCGTGCTAAATGAAATGTGTCACTGCGTGCTAAATGAAATGTGTCACTGCATGCTAAATGAAATGTGTCACTGCATGCTAAATTAAATGTGTCACTGCGTGCTAAATGAAATGTGTCACTGCATGCTAAATGACATGTGTCACTGCATGCTAAATGACATGTGTCACTGCGTGCTAAATCACATGTGTCACTGCGTGCTAAATTAAATATGTCACTGCATTCTAAATGACGTGTCACTGCGTGCTAAATGACATGTGTCACTGCGTGCTAAATGACGTGTCACTGCGTGCTAAATGATGTGTCACTGCGTGCTAAATGACGTGTCACTGCGTGCTAAATGAAATGTGTCACTGCGTGCTAAATGAAATGTGTCACTGCGTGCTAAATTAAATGTGTCACTGCGTGCTAAATTACATGTGTCACTGCGTGCTAAATGAAATGTGTCACACTGCGTGCTAAATGAAATGTGGCACACTGCGTGCTAAATGAAATGTGGCACACTGTGTGCTAAATGACATGTGTCACTGCGTGCTAAATTAAATGTGTCACTGCGTGCTAAATTAAATGTTTTACTGCATGCTAAATGACATGTGTCACTGCGTGCTAAATTACATGTGTCACTGCGTGCTAAATGAAATGTGTCACTGCGTGCTAAATTACATGTGTCACTGCGTGCTAAATGAAATGTGTCACTGCATGCTAAATGAAATGTGTCACTGCGTGCTAAATTACATGTGTCAGTGCGTGCTAAATGATGTGTCACTGCGTGCTAAATGACATGTGTCATTGTGTGCTAAATGATGTGTCACTGCGTGCTAAATGAAATGTGTCACTGCGTGCTAAATGACATGTGTCACTGTGTTCTAAATGACGTGTCACTGCATGCTAAATGAAATGTGTCACTGCGTGCTAAATGAAATGTGTCACTGCGTGCTAAATGAAATGTGTCACTGCATGCTAAATGACATGTGTCATTGCGTGCTAAATGACATGTGTCACTGCGTGCTAAATGACGTGTCACTGCATGCTAAATGATGTGTCACTGCGTGCTAAATGAAATGTGTCACACTGCGTGCTAAATGAAATGTGTCACTGTGTGCTAAATGAAATGTGTTACTGTGTGCTAAATGAAATGTGTCACTGCATGCTAAATGAAATGTGTCACTGCGTGCTAAATGAAATGTGTCACTGCGTGCTAAATGATGTGTCACTTCGTGCTAAATGACATGTGTCACTGCGTACTAAATTAAATGTGTCACACTGCGTGCTAAATGACATGTGTCACTGCGTGCTAAATTAAATGTGTCACTGCGTGCTAAATGAAATGTGTCACTGCGTGCTAAATGACATGTGTCACTGCATGCTAAATGACATGTGTCACTACGTGCTAAATGACGTGTCACTGCGTGCTAAATGAAATGTGTCACTGCGTTCTAAATGACGTGTCACTGCATGCTAAATGAAATGTGTCACTGCGTGCTAAATGAAATGTGTCACTGCATGCTAAATGAAATGTGTCACTGCGTGCTAAATGAAATGTGTCACTGCGTGCTAAATGAAATGTGTCACTGCGTGCTAAATTAAATGTTTCACTGCATACTAAATTAAATGTGTCACACTGCGTGCTAAATGACATGTGTCACTGCGTGCTAAATGAAATGTGTCACTGTGTGCTAAATGAAATGTGTCACTGTGTGCTAAATGAAATGTGTCACTGCGTGCTAAATGAAATGTGTCACTGCGTGCTAAATGAAATGTGTCACTGCGTGCTAAATGACATGTGTCACTGCATGCTAAATGACATGTGTCACTGCGTGCTAAATGACATGTGTCACTGCGTGCTAAATGATGTGTCACTGCGTGCTAAATGACGTGTCACTGCGTGCTAAATGAAATGTGTCACTGCGTGCTAAATGACGTGTCACTGCGTGCTAAATGACGTGTCACTGCGTGCTAAATGAAATGTGTCACTGCATGCTAAATGAAATGTGTCACTGCATGCTAAATTAAATGTGTCACTGCGTGCTAAATGAAATGTGTCACTGCGTGCTAAATGAAATGTGTCACTGCGTGCTAAATGAAATGTGTCACTGCGTGCTAAATGAAATGTGTCACTGCGTGCTAAATGAAATGTGTCACTGCGTGCTAAATGAAATGTGTCACTGCGTGCTAAATGAAATGTGTCACTGCGTGCTAAATGAAATGTGTCACTGCGTGCTAAATGAAATGTGTCACTGCGTGCTAAATTAAATGTGTCACTGCGTGCTAAATTACATGTGTCACTGCGTGCTAAATGAAATGTGTCACACTGCGTGCTAAATGAAATGTGGCACACTGTGTGCTAAATGACATGTGTCACTGCGTGCTAAATTAAATGTGTCACTGCGTGCTAAATGAAATGTTTTACTGCATGCTAAATGAAATGTGTCACTGCGTGCTAAATTACATGTGTCAGTGCGTGCTAAATGATGTGTCACTGCGTGCTAAATGACATGTGTCATTGCGTGCTAAATGATGTGTCACTGCGTGCTAAATGAAATGTGTCACTGCATGCTAAATGAAATGTGTCACTGCATGCTAAATGAAATGTTTTACTGCATGCTAAATGAAATGTGTCACTGCGTGCTAAATTACATGTGTCAGTGCGTGCTAAATGATGTGTCACTGCATGCTAAATGACATGTGTCATTGCGTGCTAAATGATGTGTCACTGCGTGCTAAATGATGTGTCACTGCGTGCTAAATGACATGTGTCATTGCGTGCTAAATGATGTGTCACTGCGTGCTAAATGAAATGTGTCACTGCGTGCTAAATGAAATGTGTCACTGCATGCTAAATGAAATGTGTCACTGCGTGCTAAATGAAATGTGTCACTGCGTGCTAAATGAAATGTGTCACTGCGTGCTAAATGACATGTGTCACTGCATGCTAAATGACATGTGTCACTGCGTGCTAAATCACATGTGTCACTGCGTGCTAAATTAAATATGTCACTGCATTCTAAATGACGTGTCACTGCGTGCTAAATGACATGTGTCACTGCGTGCTAAATGACGTGTCACTGCGTGCTAAATGATGTGTCACTGCGTGCTAAATGACGTGTCACTGCGTGCTAAATGAAATGTGTCATTGCGTGCTAAATGAATTGTGTCACTGCGTGCTAAATTAAATGTGTCACTGCGTGCTAAATTAAATGTGTCACTGCGTGCTAAATGACATGTGTCACTGCATGCTAAATGACATGTGTCACTACGTGCTAAATGACGTGTCACTGCGTGCTAAATGAAATGTGTCACTGCGTTCTAAATGACGTGTCACTGCATGCTAAATGAAATGTGTCACTGCGTGCTAAATGAAATGTGTCACTGCGTGCTAAATGAAATGTGTCACTGCGTGCTAAATTAAATGTGTCACTGCGTGCTAAATGAAATGTGTCACTGCGTGCTAAATGAAATGTGTCACTGCGTGCTAAATTAAATGTTGCTTTCCACTAATTAGATGAGGCTCAGAGGGAATAGTTGTGTCTCGTTACAGTATGTAGCCATAATGCTTGGGAAGTTCAAGTACCATTAAAGCTAGTGAATCACTGCTCTACTGAGGTGCTCCCATCATAAAGACCTCAGCTTGCATAGCCATAGAAAGCAGACTAAAGGGAGACAAACATAGGTTTATCCTTCAAAGAGCAAGAAAGTCAAACCAACTGAGCATACCAAACATCCTGACATTGAGTTGTGCAGCATAAAAGCTATCATTTGAAACAGGTCGTATATGCTAGATTTAGAGTTATTTGGCAACTTTAGTCGTGAATGATACAAACCTTAGAATGCCATAGAAACATGTCATATCTGGAAACATAGATGGTCTGCATGATGCGACTACAGGCTGTTGATGATGTGAGAAAGTCATAAAAAAAGCGTGTGCTATGTTCCTTGCCTCAGGCTGCATAGCTGTTCTCTCATCAAGTGACCATATTCTCACCCATCAGACTATTCTCAATTTAATCTATACGAATATGCTACGTTAATTTAGATTTAGAATGCCCACTTATTTCACTCCATGCATCAACCAGTATTTGAGGAGCATGCTCTCGCTGATTGACAGGTGATATTCCGCACAACCTCTGTATGCATGAGCTCTCCAGCCCTGTTCCTGCAGCTACCCAGTGCTTCATTTGTAACATTGCACAATCAATGAACCAACAGCATCGCCTAGGCCTATATGTTCTCTCCCAGACTCATCGATAGAGAGTTTGTAGTGTAGCAAAAGGTAACCAGTCCATCCAGTATGCATAATAATGCAGTCCACACTCAAAGGCCATTACTTTAATGTGTTTAATTTTGGAGTATAGGCTAGACCAATTATGTACCAAAAACATCTTAAATCAGTTTTGTTTGATGTTTTTCTGCCATGCGTAATATGCGGCAGGCTATGTATTGTATAACGGCACAATCATCTTTCATATAGGCTAGACCAATTATCTTCTTGGCGCACCCATCCCGTTAGCGGGATCATTTTCGTCAACATCCGCTGAATTGCCAAATTCAAATTAAATTACAAAAAATATTTCATTTTCATGAAATCAAAAGTGCAATATAGCAAAACACAGCTTAACTTGTTGTTAATCCACCTGGCATGTCAGATTTCAAAAAAGCTTTACAGCAAAAGCTATCCAAGCGTTTATGTTTGGACATCTCTCTCAGCAGACAAAACATTACAAACAGCTAGCAGCAAAGTAGATTGGTCATGAAAGTCAGAAAAGCAATCAAATGAGTCGCTTACCTTTGATAATCTTCGGATGTTTGAACTCACGAGACTCCCAGTTACACAATAAATGTTCCATTTGTTCCATAATGATTATTTTATATTCAAAATACCCCCATTTGGTTGGCACGTTTTGTTCAGAAATTCACAGGCTCGAGCGGTCACGACGGGGCAGATGAAAATTCCAAATTGTATCCGGAAAGTTCGTTAGAATCATGTCAAACGTTTTTTATAATCAATCCTCAGGTTGTTTTTACAATAAATAATTGATAATATTTCAACCGGACCGTAGCTTGTTCAATAGGAGAGAGAGAGAAAATGTCTGCTCCAAGCTGTTGCTCATGCAAAACTCTGCTGGCACCCAGCCATCCACTGACGCGCTGTGATCATTCTCGCTCATTTTCAGAATAAAAACCTGAAACTATGTCTAAAGACTTTTCACACCATGTGGAAGCCATAGGGAAATGAATCTGGTTGATATCCCTTTAAACGGAGGGAAGGCATGCAATGGAACAGGGAGATTCGTTTCTCTTAGGCACTTCCTTGTTGTCACCTGCAATATCAGTTATATTATACTCACAGACAATATTTTGACAGTTTTGGAAACTTTAGAGTGTTTTCTATCCTAATCTGACAATTATATGCATATTCTAGATTCTGGGCCTGAGAAATAGGCAGTTTTTCATCCAAACATCAAAATACTGCCCCCTACACTCAACAGGATGTATGTACCAAAGACATCTTAAATCAGTTTTGTTTGATGTTTTTCTGCCATGCGTAATATGCGGTAGGCTATGTATTGTATAACGGCACAATCATCATTTTAATTCAGGCTCATAAGCCTATGCATCAGCTCTATTATGCGTAAGGTTGTTTTGAGTTAGTCACCACCTTAGAAAGCACTGTCCATTTGGTTGTGTTAGGCTTTGAAATAACATCCACAATGACCATGGTTTTCAAATGGATCATCACAGTGAGGTGAGTTTTAAAAGCATGATACTGTTTTGATGATAAGTGTTTTGATTGCATTTGCAGTGATGCCAGAGTGATTAGAGGGACAATAGAGCCCTGAGTACTAGGCAGTTAGGACCTGATGGTCATTAGCAAGTTGCGTACTACCAAAGCATGTCCAGAGAGCATACATAAAAGGAGATTACCATGACTCAATGGTCACATGGAATTTTACTGCGGTCATGACTCATGACTGCCAGTGTGGTGGCAATACAGTCACCGCAACAGCCCTACGCCTGGCACCTACTATCATTCCCCATTCAAATGCACTTATATATTTGTTCTTGCAGCCTGAATGGCACACACACACAATCCATGTATCAGTTGTCTCAAGGCTTAAAAAATGTTACTTAACCTGTCTCCTCCCCTTCATCTACACTGATTGAAGTGGATTTAACAAGTGACATCAATAAGGGATCATAGCTTTCACCTGGATTCACCTGGTCAGTCGATGTCATGGAAAGAGCAGGTGTTCTTAATATTTTGTATACTCAGTGTATGTCTAATGAGTGCCCTTAGAAAACGTTTTTCAGAGCAAACCTCCCCTGGGAAAGATGGTCGTGACTGACTGTGACAACAACAACATTGGTGAAAGTGCCAGCTCCAAAAGAATCTGAGATATCACAACCCACTGCACTGGCACACATACTGTGCTGCCACAGCCTTTTCTGGGTTTGCACTCAATCCTTTGAAATTAAAAGTGGAGAAATGCATTAGCCGTTTAGGCGAGCTGTCCTCATTCTACAGCCTGGCCTGCAGTGCACAAACTGCTGATTCTCTTGTACCTGCTGCTTTGATCTTGTCACAGCAGGCAGACGAGTGAACATAGGAGTTGACATATAATTATTGGTGAAATTTGATAAGGTTGGGCAATGAAGGAGGGGGGCACTCAGTTCATACATCAGAGGAGAGTCCTGGTACATCAGAGGAGAGTCGTGGTACATCAGAGGAGAGTCCTGGTATATCAGAGGAGAGTCCTGGTACATCAGAGGAGAGTCCTGGTACATCAGAGGAGAGTCCTGGTACATCAGAGGAGAGTCCTGGAACATCAGAGGAGAGTCCTGGTATATAAGCGGAGAGGCCTGGTACATCAGAGGAGAGTCCTGGTACAACAGAGAAGAGTCCTGGAACATCACAGGATAGTCCTGGTACATCAGAGGAGAGTCCTGGTACATCAGAGGAGAGTCCTGGTACATCAGATGAGAGTCCTGGAACATCAGAGGAGAGTCCTGGAACATCAGAGGAGAGTCCTGGTACATCAGAGGAGAGTCCTGGAACATCAGAGGAGAGTCCTGGAACATCAGAGGAGAGTCCTGGAACATCAGAGGAGAGTCCTGGAACATCAGAGGAGAGTCCTGGTACATCAGAGGAGAGTCCTGGTACATCAGAGGAGAGTCCTGGTACATCAGAGGAGAGTCCTGGAACATCAGAGGAGAGTCCTGGTACATCAGAGGAGAGTCCTGGTACATCAGAGGAGAGTCCTGGAACATCAGAGGAGAGTCCTGGAACATCAGAGGAGAGTCCTGGAACATCAGAGGAGAGTCCTGGTATATAAGAGGAGAGTCCTGATACATCAGAGGAGAGTCCTGGTATATAAGAGGAGAGTCCTGGTACATCAGAGGAGAGTCCTGGTACATCAGAGGAGAGTCCTGGTACATCAGATAAGAGTCCTGGAACATCAGAGAAGAGTCCTGGAACATCAGAGGAGAGTCCTGGTACATCAGAGGAGAGTCCTGGAACATCAGAGGAGAGTCCTAGAACATCAGAGGAGAGTCCTGGTACATCAGAGGAGAGTCCTGGAACATCAGAGGAGAGTCCTGGAACATCAGAGGAGAGTCCTGGAACATCAGAGGAGAGTCCTGGAACATCAGAGGAGAGTCCTAGTAAATAAGAGGAGAGTCCTGGTACATCAGAGGAGAGTCCTGGAACATCAGAGGAGAGCCCTGGAACATCAGAGGAGAGTCCTGGTACATCAGAGGAGAGTCCTGGAACATCAGAGGAGAGTCCTGGAACATCACCGGAGAGTCCTGGAACATCAGAGGAGAGTCCTGGAACATCAGAGGAGAGTCCTGGTATATAAGAGGAGAGTCCTGATACATCAGAGGAGAGTCCTGGTATATAAGAGGAGAGTCCTGGTACATCAGAGGAGAGTCCTGGTACAACAGAGGAGAGTCCTGGTACATCAGAGGAGAGTCCTGGTATATAAGAGGAGAGTCCTGGTACATCAGAGGAGAGTCCTGGTACAACAGAGGAGAGTCCTGGTACATCAGGCGAGAGTCCTGGAATATAAGAGGAGAGTCCTGGAACATCAGAGGAGAGTCCTGGAACATCAGAGGAGAGTCCTGGAACATCAGAGGAGAGTCCTGGAACATCAGAGGAGAGTCCTGGTACATCAGATGAGAGTCCTGGAACATCAGATGAGAGTCCTGGTACATCAGGCGAGAGTCCTGGAATATAAGAGGAGAGTCCTGGAACATCAGAGGAGAGTCCTGGAACATCAGAGGAGAGTCCTGGTACATCAGAGGAGAGTCCTGGTACATCAGAGGAGAGTCCTGGAATATAAGAGGAGAGTCCTGGAACATCAGAGGAGAGTCCTGGAACATCAGAGGAGAGTCCTGGAACATCAGAGGAGAGTCCTGGTACATCAGAGGAGAGTCCTGGAATATAAGAGGAGAGTCCTGGTATGTAAGAGGAGAGTCCTGGTACATCAGAGGAGAGTCCTGGAACATCAGAGGAGAGTCCTGGAACATCCGAGAAGAGTCCTGGAATATAAGAGGAGAGTCCTGGTATATAAGAGGAGAGTCCTGGTACATCAGAGGAGAGTCCTGGTATATAAGAGGAGAGTCCTGGTACATCAGAGGAGAGTCCTGGTATATAAGAGGAGAGTCCTGGTACATCAGAGGAGAGTCCTGGTACATCAGAGGAGAGTCCTGGTACATCAGAGGAGAGTCCTGGTACATCAGAGGAGAGTCCTGGTATATAAGAGGAGAGTCCTGGTATATAAGAGGAGAGTCCTGGTACATCAGAGGAGAGTCCTGGTATATAAGAGGAGAGTCCTGGTACATCAGAGGAGAGTCCTGGTACATCAGAGGAGAGTCCTGGTACATCAGATAAGAGTCCTGGAACATCAGAGAAGAGTCCTGGAACATCAGAGGAGAGTCCTGGTACATCAGAGGAGAGTCCTGGAACATCAGAGGAGAGTCCTGGAACATCAGAGGAGAGTCCTGGTACATCAGAGGAGAGTCCTGGAACATCAGAGGAGAGTCCTGGTACATCAGAGGAGAGTCCTGGAACATAAGAGGAGAGTCCTGGAACATCAGAGGAGAGTCCTGGAACATCAGAGGAGAGTCCTGGTACATCAGAGGAGAGTCCTGCAACATCAGAGGAGAGTCCTGGAACATCAGAGGAGAGTCCTGGAACATCAGAGGAGAGTCCTGGAACATCAGAGGAGAGTCTTAGTAAATAAGAGGAGAGTCCTGGTACATCAGAGGAGAGTCCTGGAACATCAGAGGAGAGCCCTGGAACATCAGAGGAGAGTCCTGGTACATCAGAGGAGAGTCCTGGTACATCAGAGGAGAGTCTTGGTATATCAGAGGAGAGTCCTGGTAAATCAGAGGAGAGTCCTGGTACATCAGAGGAGAGTCCTGGTACATCAGAGGAGAGTCCTGGAACATCAGAGGAGAGTCCTGGAACATCAGAGGAGAGTCCTGGAACATCAGCGGAGAGTCCTGGAACATCAGAGGAGAGTCCTGGTACATCAGAGGAGAGTCCTGGTACATCAGAGGAGAGTCCTGGTACATCAGAGGAGAGTCCTGGAACATCAGAGGAGAGTCCTGGAACATCACCGGAGAGTCCTGGAACATCAGAGGAGAGTCCTGGAACATCAGAGGAGAGTCCTGGTATATAAGAGGAGAGTCCTGATACATCAGAGGAGAGTCCTGGTATATAAGAGGAGAGTCCTGGTACATCAGAGGAGAGTCCTGGTACAACAGAGGAGAGTCCTGGTACATCAGAGGAGAGTCCTGGTATATAAGAGGAGAGTCCTGGTACATCAGAGGAGAGTCCTGGTACATCAGAGGAGAGCCCTGGTACATCGGGCGAGAGTCCTGGGATATAAGAGGAGAGTCCTGGTACATCAGAGGAGAGTCCTGGTACAACAGAGGAGAGTCCTGGTACATCAGAGGAGAGTCCTGGTATATAAGAGGAGAGTCCTGGTACATCAGAGGAGAGTCCTGGTACATCAGAGGAGAGTCCTGGTACATCAGAGGAGAGTCCTGGAACATCAGAGGAGAGTCCTGGTACATCAGAGGAGAGTCCTGGAACATCAGAGGAGAGTCCTGGAACATCAGAGGAGAGTCCTGGAACATCAGAGGAGAGTCCTGGAACATCAGAGGAGAGTCCTAGTAAATAAGAGGAGAGTCCTGGTACATCAGAGGAGAGTCCTGGAACATCAGAGGAGAGCCCTGGAACATCAGAGGAGAGTCCTGGTACATCAGAGGAGAGTCCTGGAACATCAGAGGAGAGTCCTGGAACATCACCGGAGAGTCCTGGAACATCAGAGGAGAGTCCTGGAACATCAGAGGAGAGTCCTGGTATATAAGAGGAGAGTCCTGATACATCAGAGGAGAGTCCTGGTATATAAGAGGAGAGTCCTGGTACATCAGAGGAGAGTCCTGGTACAACAGAGGAGAGTCCTGGTACATCAGAGGAGAGTCCTGGTATATAAGAGGAGAGTCCTGGTACATCAGAGGAGAGTCCTGGTACAACAGAGGAGAGTCCTGGTACATCAGGCGAGAGTCCTGGAATATAAGAGGAGAGTCCTGGAACATCAGAGGAGAGTCCTGGAACATCAGAGGAGAGTCCTGGAACATCAGAGGAGAGTCCTGGAACATCAGAGGAGAGTCCTGGTACATCAGATGAGAGTCCTGGAACATCAGATGAGAGTCCTGGTACATCAGGCGAGAGTCCTGGAATATAAGAGGAGAGTCCTGGTATATCAGAGGAGAGTCCTGGAACATCAGAGGAGAGTCCTGGAACATCAGAGGAGAGTCCTGGAACATCAGAGGAGAGTCCTGGAATATAAGAGGATAGTCAAGGAACATCAGAGGAGAGTCCTGGAACATCAGAGGAGAGTCCTGGAACATCAGAGGAGAGTCCTGGTACATCAGAGGAGAGTCCTGGAATATAAGAGGAGAGTCCTGGTATGTAAGAGGAGAGTCATGGTACATCAGAGGAGAGTCCTGGAACATCAGAGGAGAGTCCTGGAACATCCGAGAAGAGTCCTGGAATATAAGAGGAGAGTCCTGGTATATAAGAGGAGAGTCCTGGTACATCAGAGGAGAGTCCTGGTACATCAGAGGAGAGTCCTGGTACATCAGAGGAGAGTCCTGGTATATAAGAGGAGAGTCCTGGTACATCAGAGGAGAGTCCTGGTACATCAGAGGAGAGTCCTGGTACATCAGAGGAGAGTCCTGGTACATCAGAGGAGAGTCCTGGTATATAAGAGGAGAGTCCTGGTATATAAGAGGAGAGTCCTGGTACATCAGAGGAGAGTCCTGGTATATAAGAGGAGAGTCCTGGTACATCAGAGGAGAGTCCTGGTACATCAGAGGAGAGTCCTGGTACATCAGATAAGAGTCCTGGAACATCAGAGAAGAGTCCTGGAACATCAGAGGAGAGTCCTGGTACATCAGAGGAGAGTCCTGGAACATCAGAGGAGAGTCCTAGAACATCAGAGGAGAGTCCTGGTACATCAGAGGAGAGTCCTGGAACATCAGAGGAGAGTCCTGGTACATCAGAGGAGAGTCCTGGAACATCAGAGGAGAGTCCTGGAACATCAGAGGAGAGTCCTGGAACATCAGAGGAGAGTCCTGGAACATCAGAGGAGAGTCCTGGAACATCAGAGGAGAGTCCTGGAACATCAGAGGAGAGTCCTGGAACATCAGAGGAGAGTCCTGGAACATCAGAGGAGAGTCCTAGTAAATAAGAGGAGAGTCCTGGTACATCAGAGGAGAGTCCTGGAACATCAGAGGAGAGTCCTGGAATATCAGAGGAGAGTCCTGGTACATCAGAGGAGAGTCCTGGTACATCAGAGGAGAGTCTTGGTATATCAGAGGAGAGTCCTGGTACATCAGAGGAGAGTCCTGGAACATCAGAGGAGAGTCCTGGTACATCAGAGGAGAGTCCTGGAACATCAGAGGAGAGTCCTGGAACATCAGAGGAGAGTCCTGGAACATCAGAGGAGAGTCCTGGAACATCAGAGGAGAGTCCTGGTACATCAGAGGAGAGTCCTGGTACATCAGAGGAGAGTCCTGGTACATCAGAGGAGAGTCCTGGAACATCAGAGGAGAGTCCTGGTACATCAGAGGAGAGTCCTGGAACATCAGAGGAGAGTCCTGGAACATCAGAGGAGAGTCCTGGTACATCAGAGGAGAGTCCTGGAACATCAGAGGAGAGTCCTGGTATATAAGAGGAGAGTCCTGGTACATCAGAGGAGAGTCCTGGAACATCAGAGGAGAGTCCTGGAACATCAGAGGAGAGTCCTGGAACATCAGAGGAGAGTCCTGGTACATCAGAGGAGAGTCCTGGAACATCAGAGGAGAGTCCTGGTACATCAGAGGAGAGTCCTGGAACATCAGAGGAGAGTCCTGGAACATCAGAGGAGAGTCCTGGAACATCAGAGGAGAGTCCTGGTACATCAGAGGAGAGTCCTGGAACATCAGAGGAGAGTCCTGGAATATAAGAGGAGAGTCCTGGTATATAAGAGGAGAGTCCTGGAACATCAGAGGAGAGTCCTGGAACATCAGAGGAGAGTCCTGGAACATCAGAGGAGAGTCCTGGAACATCAGAGGAGAGTCCTGGAACATCAGAGGAGAGTCCTGGAACATCAGAGGAGAGTCCTGGAACATCAGAGGAGAGTCCTGGAACATCAGAGGAGAGTCCTGGAACATCAGAGGAGAGTCCTGGAACATCAGAGGAGAGTCCTGGAACATCAGAGGAGAGTCCTGGTATATAAGAGGAGAGTCCTGGAACATCAGAGGAGAGTCCTGGTATATAAGAGGAGAGTCCTGGTATATAAGAGGAGAGTCCTGTTACATCAGAGGAGAGTCCTGGTATATAAGAGGAGAGTCCTGGTATATAAGAGGAGAGTCCTGATACATCAGAGGAGAGTCCTGGAACATCAGAGGAGAGTCCTGGTATACAAGAGGAGAGTCCTGGTATATAAGAGGAGAGTCCTGATACATCAGAGGAGAGTCCTGGAACATCAGAGGAGAGTCCTGGAACATCAGAGGAGAGTCCTGGTACATCAGAGGAGAATCCTGGTATATAAGAGGAGAGTCCTGGTACATCAGAGGAGAGTCCTGGTACAACAGAGGAGAGTCCTGGTACATCAGAGGAGAGTCCTGGTATATAAGAGGAGAGTCCTGGTACATCAGAGGAGAGTCCTGGTACAACAGAGGAGAGTCCTGGTACATCAGGCGAGAGTCCTGGAATATAAGAGGAGAGTCCTGGAACATCAGAGGAGAGTCCTGGAACATCAGAGGAGAGTCCTGGAACATCAGAGGAGAGTCCTGGAACATCAGAGGAGAGTCCTGGTACATCAGAGGAGAGTCCTGGTACATCAGAGGAGAGTCCTGGTATATAAGAGGAGAGTCCTGGTACATCAGAGGAGAGTCCTGGTATATAAGAGGAGAGTCCTGGTACATCAGAGGAGAGTCCTGGAACATCAGAGGAGAGTCCTGGAATATAAGAGAGTCCTGGTACATCAGATGAGAGTCCTGGTACATCAGAGGAGAGTCCTGGAACATCAGAGGAGAGTCCTGGTACATCAGGCGAGAGTCCTGGAATATAAGAGGAGAGTCCTGGAACATCAGAGGAGAGTCCTGGAACATCAGAGGAGAGTCCTGGAACATCAGAGGAGAGTCCTGTTACATCAGAGGAGAGTCCTGGTACATCAGAGGAGAGTCCTGGTACATCAGGCGAGAGTCCTGGAATATAAGAGGAGAGTCCTGGAACATCAGAGGAGAGTCCTGGAACATCAGAGGAGAGTCCTGGTACATCAGAGGAGAGTCCTGGTACATCAGAGGAGAGTCCTGATACATCAGAGGAGAGTCCTGGAACATCAGAGGAGAGTCCTGGTATATAAGAGGAGAGTCCTGGTACATCAGAGGAGAGTCCTGGTACATCATAGGAGAGTCCTGGTATATAAAAGGAGAGTCCTGGTATATAAGAGGAGAGTCCTGGTACATCAGAGGAGAGTCCTGGTACATCAGAGGAGAGTCCTGGTACATCCGAGAAGAGTCCTGGTACATCCGAGAAGAGTCCTGGTATATAAGAGAAGAGTCCTGGTACATCGGAGGAGAGTCCTGGTACATCGGAGGAGAGTCCTGGTACATCAGAGGAGAGTCCTGGAACATCAGAGGAGAGTCCTGGTACATCAGAGGAGAGTCCTGGAACATCAGAGGAGAGTCCTGGTACATCAGAGGAGAGTCCTGGAATATAAGAGGAGAGTCCTGGTACATCAGAGGAGAGTCCTGGAACATCAGAGGAGAGTCCTGGAATATAAGAGGAGAATCCTGGAACATCAGAGGAGAGTCCTGGAACATCAGAGGAGAGTCCTGGAATATAAGACGAGAGTCCTGGTACATCAGAGGAGAGTCCTGGAACATCAGAGGAGAGTCCTGGAATATAAGAGGAGAGTCCTGGAACATCAGAGGAGAATCCTGGAACATCAGAGGAGAGTCCTGGAACATCAGAGGAGAGTCCTGGTACATCAGAGGAGAGTCCTGGTACATCAGAGGAGAGTCCTGGTATATAAGAGGAGAGTCCTGGTATATAAGAGGAGAGTCCTGGTACATCAGAGGAGAGTCCTGGAACATCAGAGGAGAGTCCTGGTACATCAGAGGAGAGTCCTGGTACATCAGAGGAGAGTCCTGGAACATCAGAGGAGAGTCCTGGTACATCAGAGGAGAGTCCTGGAATATAAGAGGAGAGTCCTGGTACATCAGAGGAGAGTCCTGGTACATCAGAGGAGAGTCCTGGTACATCAGAGGAGAGTCCTGGAATATAAGAGGAGAGTCCTGGTACATCAGAGGAGAGTCCTGGTACATCAGAGGAGAGTCCTGGAACATCAGAGGAGAGTCCTGGAACATCAGAGGAGAGTCCTGGAATATAAGAGGAGAGTCCTGGTACATCAGAGGAGAGTCCTGGTACATCAGAGGAGAGTCCTGGAACATCAGAGGAGAGTCCTGGAACATCAGAGGAGAGTCCTGGAACATCAGAGGAGAGCCCTGGTACATCAGAGGAGAGTCCTGGAATATAAGAGGAGAGTCCTGGTATATAAGAGGAGAGTCCTGGAACATCAGAGGAGAGCCCTGGTACATCAGAGGAGAGTCCTGGAATATAAGAGGAGAGTCCTGGTATATAAGAGGAGAGTCCTGGTACATCAGAGGAGAGTCCTGGTACATCAGAGGAGAGTCCTGGTACATCAGAGGAGAGTCCTGGTACATCAGAGGAGAGTCCTGGAATATAAGAGGAGAGTCCTGGAACATCAGAGGAGAGTCCTGGAACATCAGAGGAGAGTCCTGGAACATCAGAGGAGAGTCCTGGTACATCAGAGGAGAGTCCTGGAACATCAGAGGAGAGTCCTGGAACATCAGAGGAGAGTCCTGGAACATCAGAGGAGAGTCCTGGAACATCAGAGGAGAGCCCTGGAATATAAGAGGAGAGTCCTGGTATATAAGAGGAGAGTCCTGGTACATCAGAGGAGAGTCCTGGAACATCAGAGGAGAGTCCTGGAATATCAGAGGAGAGTCCTGGAACATCAGAGGAGAGTCCTGGAACATCAGAGGAGAGTCCTGGAACATCAGAGGAGAGTCCTGGAACATCAGAGGAGAGTCCTGGAACATCAGAGGAGAGCCCTGGAATATAAGAGGAGAGTCCTGGTATATAAGAGGAGAGTCCTGGTACATCAGAGGAGAGTCCTGGAACATCAGAGGAGAGTCCTGGAACATCAGAGGAGAGTCCTGGTACATCAGAGGAGAGTCCTGGAACATCAGAGGAGAGTCCTGGTACATCAGAGGAGAGTCCTGGTACATCAGAGGAGAGTCCTGGTACATCAGGCGAGAGTCCTGGAATATAAGAGGAGAGTCCTGGAACATCAGAGGAGAGTCCTGGAACATCAGAGGAGAGTCCTGGTACATCAGAGGAGAGTCCTGGAACATCAGAGGAGAGTCCTGGTACATCAGAGGAGAGTCCTGGTACATCAGGCGAGAGTCCTGGAATATAAGAGGAGAGTCCTGGAACATCAGAGGAGAGTCCTGGAACATCAGAGGAGAGTCCTGGTACATCAGAGGAGAGTCCTGGTACATCAGAGGAGAGTCCTGGAACATCAGAGGAGAGTCCTGGTACATCAGAGGAGAGTCCTGGTACATCAGAGGAGAGTCCTGGAACATCAGAGGAGAGTCCTGGTATATAAGAGGAGAGTCCTGGTACATCAGAGGAGAGTCCTGGTACATCAGAGGAGAGTCCTGGTACATCAGAGGAGAGTCCTGGAACATCAGAGGAGAGTCCTGGTATATAAGAGGAGAGTCCTGGTACATCAGAGGAGAGTCCTGGTATATAAGAGGAGAGTCCTGGTATATAAGAGGAGAGTCCTGGTACATCAGAGGAGAGTCCTGGTACATCAGAGGAGAGTCCTGGTACATCCGAGAAGAGTCCTGGTACATCCGAGAAGAGTCCTGGTACATCAGAGGAGAGTCCTGGTACATCAGAGGAGAGTCCTGGTACATCAGAGGAGAGTCCTGGAACATCAGAGGAGAGTCCTGGTACATCAGAGGAGAGTCCTGGAACATCAGAGGAGAGTCCTGGTATATAAGAGGAGAGTCCTGGAATATAAGAGGAGAGTCCTGGTACATCAGAGGAGAGTCCTGGAATATAAGAGGAGAGTCCTGGTACATCAGAGGAGAGTCCTGGAACATCAGAGGAGAGTCCTGGAATATAAGAGGAGAATCCTGGAACATCAGAGGAGAGTCCTGGAATATAAGAGGAGAGTCCTGGAATATAAGAGGAGAGTCCTGGTACATCAGAGGAGAGTCCTGGTACATCAGAGGAGAGTCCTGGTACATCAGAGGAGAGTCCTGGTACATCAGAGGAGAGTCCTGGTACATCAGAGGAGAGTCCTGGTACATCAGAGGAGAGTCCTGGTACATCAGAGGAGAGTCCTGGTACATCAGAGGAGAGTCCTGGTACATCAGAGGAGAGTCCTTGTTCAAAGAAAATAAACAAAATGAAGAGGTGAAGACAAGTATTTCAGAATTAGAAAAATCGGAAAACAGTTTCACAATGAGGATATTAAATTGGTGTGTGTGTGTGGCTATGTGTGAGGAGGGTTTTAGCTCCCTAGGCTTCAAGGGGGCTGACAAAGACAATATTTGCGAATATTTACGACCTTAACAATCCAGTGAATGTCCAACATGGAATTGGAGGTGAACAGTAAGAGAGAGGAGAGACAGGGATAAAGGAGCTCACGTCATCCCCTCTGGTACGCTCATCTGATCAGCGTCCACTCCATTATGGTAATTGGAGAAAGCAGCCTGACTCAGAGATTCCAGAGAAATCCCTCCATGTCCTCAGAACTCCATATATTGTACCCTGAGGACTGCTCCTCAGCTATGACACATGGAGCAGTTGGATACCGTTCCCCTACCACTCTCTCCTTTAAAGCCTGACGAGGGGATTTTATGTGGAAGGCAGTAGCTATGTGAAGGTGGGAGAAACAAATGGAGAGAGGATGTTTAAACAAGTGGATGAGCAGAGAGAAGGAGAGAGATCTATGGGTAAAAGAGATAGGCCCCTTCACAATGCATTGTGAAGCCTGGTGTGAAATACGCCATATTGGTCTGAAAAACACAACTCTTCTCACATATGGTCACCTGTATGTGGCTGGTGGGAGGGAGGCGTCTCGACTGATGGCAGCGCCACCACAGACAGATACAGCTCTGTTAATTATCCCAGTACTACATTACTGTATGGAGACTACAGTACAGTACACTACCTGCAGCGAACATGGCTTTCCCTTCCTAACACAAGACAAGTTGGGAATAAAACTTTCAATAAATAAAAAACTGATTTAAAAAGCCCACTTTTTTCTAAATTCGGTTGGCGGCGGATGCCCTTGATTCAGAAGCCCTGTGTGCTGGGTAGACAATGTGTTCCCATTTTCAACCATTTCATTTGTCTGAATGGACAAACTCCGCTTACCCAGCAGACCTGGAGAACTAATCCAAGTGTGCCTACTGCGCCGGCCAATTGGATGACTCAAATCACCGTGCCTACAGCTTCCACAATCCCACAGCAAAGTTTGATACCAGCTTAAGTGAGATTTCCTAACTTTTAAAACCATGACCAGAGAGAGACTGTCAAAGAACACGGCAAAAAGCTGGTGCTTTTATGAGTGAGTTCATGTTAAAAATGTTATTCAGCACTGTCAACACAGACAATGTGCTTTTCCCTACTTCCACTTGTGCTACAACCAGCTGTAATGAATGGTTATAGCTGCATCTGCAATGAATGGTTATAGCTGCATCTGCAATGAATGGTTATAGCTGCATCTGTAATGAATGGTTATAGCTGCATCTGCAATGAAAGGTTATAGCTGCATCTGCAATGAATGGTTATAGCTGCATCTGCAATGAATGGTTATAGCTGCATCTGCAATGAATGGTTATAGCTGCATCTGTAATGAATGGTTATAGCTGCATCTGCAATGAATGGTTATAGCTGCATCTGTAATGAATGGTTATAGCTGCATCTGCAATGAATGGTTATAGCTGCATCTGTAATGAATGGTTATAGCTGCATCTGCAATGAATGGTTATAGCTGCATCTGCAATGAATGGTTATAGCTGCATCTGTAATGAATGGTTATAGCTGCATCTGCAATGAATGATTATAGCTGCATCTGTAATGAATGGTTATAGCTGCATCTGCAATGAATGGTTATAGCTGCATCTGCAATGAATGGTTATAGCTGCATCTGCAATGAATGGTTATAGCTGCATCTGCAATGAATGGTTATAGCTGCATCTGCAATGAATGATTATAGCTGCATCTGTAATGAATGGTTATAGCTGCATCTGCAATGAATGGTTATAGCTGCATCTGCAATGAATGGTTATAGCTGCATCTGCAATGAATGGTTATAGCTGCATCTGCAATGAATGGTTATAGCTGCATCTGCAATGAATGGTTATAGCTGCATCTGCAATGAATGGTTATAGCTGCATCTGTAATGAATGGTTATAGCTGCATCTGCAATGAATGGTTATAGCTGCATCTGCAATGAATGGTTATAGCTGCATCTGCAATGAATGGTTATAGCTGCATCTGTAATGAATGGTTATAGCTGCATCTGCAATGAATGGTTATAGCTGCATCTGCAATGAATGGTTATAGCTGCATCTGCAATGAATGGTTATAGCTGCATCTGTAATGAATGGTTATAGCTGCATCTGCAATGAATGGTTATAGCTGCATCTGCAATGAATGGTTATAGCTGCATCTGCAATGAATGGTTATAGCTGCATCTGCAATGAATGGTTATAGCTGCATCTGCAATGAATGGTTATAGCTGCATCTGCAATGAATGGTTATAGCTGCATCTGTAATGAATGGTTATAGCTGCATCTGCAATGAATGGTTATAGCTGCATCTGCAATGAATGGTTATAGCTGCATCTGCAATGAATGGTTATAGCTGCATCTGCAATTAATGAGTAGCCAAGTGTATCGATAGGCCTGCGTTTTGACTATTAGCAGGTCGCATCTATTTTAATATCAAGGAATATTTCACTTTCTTTGGTTATCAGAACAACATGCATTTGTGCATGAGGCAGAAATAAAAGTCAGGTGGAAGATGGTTTCCCCTTTGGCTTGTCAGTCTCACCAGAGGAACGGAGCGAGCAGGGACCGTGAGAGGCAGACTCTCTACGGCTCTCTAACTCTGGTGAGACTGACCATCAGATGCAGGTACCATCAGTCCAGTCAAATAAAGAAGCAAATGATTTCAATTTATGCTCAGCTGTGCCTCGCAAGTGATACAACAACTGATCTATTCTGTTTTCAAAGCTCGAGTTTTGAAATATAATATTGTCTGAGAAGAACAATATTGGCAGGCCAAGCATAACCAATATACTGTGATAATGTTTCTGGCCTACTGCACACACCTCGTTTCATTAGCATAATGTTGCATAGGCTTACATTTAAAGCTAAATCTGAGCGGCAGAGCTCTGCTTGCTTTTTGACTCTGAAAGTGATCTTGATTCAGAAAAGGTTGGTGACCACTGATTTAGAGAGTTAGGACAACTTTTAGAGTTGTGAATATTGTTCTAATTCTAGATATTAAGTTACATAGCATTGATGAAACATTCCCCATGTAATGTTAATGGGGAGCTGAATGTTGTAGGAGCTGGGGAGCTGAATAATGCAGAAACCTCAATCTCATAACACTAAATACATGGCTCTGGTAAAACTATAATTTTAATAATATCATGGAGGGTCAGTCCTTACATCCATAGCTCTGTCTATGAATTTGAGAGTGGTTACATTTCTCCAGCCCCATCCCTCAGCTTTTTACCCAATCAGAGGCGGGGTGACAGAGGATTCTAGCTTAAAACTGGCTACTGCAGGCCTGAGGGGTTATTGGATATTAGTCCCAGCACCTTCACCACTTGCCAAGATGTGTGGATTCAATATCAATACAGTAGACCTGTGTGGGCATACATTCCTTTTATAAACATATACACAAACATACAGAGCCCCCCCCACACACACACAGCCATGCACACACACACAGCCATGCACACACACACACACACACACACAGCCACGCACACACCTTCTCATTTCTTGAAGGCAAGCTATTCTAAGACGTATATCCCCTCAGTGGGATCAGAGTGGCTGAAGGTTTGTGTCCCAAAGTGTCCCAGTGATGATATGCCACTGTGTCTCTAATGTATGAGCTGCTTTCATCTCTTCATTAAGAGGAACTGGTCTCCTCTGTGTTTGTGGTCACATCCTCAGGGTGTGTCTCAGTGACACCAAAGAGAATGACTCTACTGTGGCTGACTGCTGAAAGACAGGGATTGGAGCGCCTGTCTCCATTATCCTGTCTCCTCTGAAGCACCACCACCACACAGCTCTATTACTTCATAGTGCCCTGTATAGTTGCTGATGTTAATTAATACGCTTTGAGGCCACAATGTCTCAAAGGCACAGCTTTTGAGATCTGCATAACCAAATTGATTATGCAGGGTTTTGATTATGCATACTACATCTAGAATATGGAAAGTGAACTTGAATATCTGGTGAGGAAATTGGTTACTAGTAGGCAGTAGTTAAAGCTGTTCTTCTGGTTTTGACATCTTATGTCCAAGATGTCCTACGGGTTGATGTCCTTTCAACTCTCTCACTTAAGTGTCGACGCAAACCCATTTAAATGCTTCCCCTAACACACAAGCACAGACACATCGAGAACTCTCTGCCGTGCTGTAACTTCATGTCAGTGCATAAAACTAGGAAATAATTCCTGTCCCATTCAATCACTGACAATGAAATGGATCAACACCACAGATGAACCAGCCATTATCTGCATAATGAAAGACTAAATGGAATCCATCTTATCACTCAAAGGGCCTTATCAGCTACAAGTGGTGGCCAATTGCCATCATAAAATATTTTGAATCAATGATTAACTTCCTGACTGGAATCTCAATATGGAGAGACGTTCCAGAGTCAAATTAAATGTGCAAATACGGTACTCGCCAACTGCTTAACAGTATGCATTTATGCATGATTACTGGTACATCAAATCCTAGTGCCTGTATCCAGCTTGGCTATGCTGCTCTATCTCCTAATGTATAGCTTCCCTGCTGTATCCTGCTAAATATTGACAGTATCCTGCATGGCCTCCAGATGTATTCAGCCTGCTATGTCTATTCCACAGTTAGGAAAATACAGTATATCCCTGTGGCATCTTTCACAACATCCGTGTCAGTGACATACAGCAGCATGTAAACATCCACATCATCAATAATACACACGGTAGGTCACGTGTTTAATAGTTCACACGGCTCATTATTTAAGACTGTAGGAATATGTTATGTAACACACAGATAGGTACTACAGATCTTTTGAAAATGCGAAGACCATGCACGTGTACACACACACACACACACACACACACACACACACACACACACACACACACACACACACACACACACACACACACACACACACACACACACACACACACACACACACACACACACACACACACACACACACACACAGAGTGAATATAGACAAGGCCATAGCCCCAGTGAGCATTAGGCCGTAGCCCCGGTGAGCATTGTTAATGGGCTGTGTGCCTGTGGGAGGGGAGCAGTGCTGTTGTCTAATGTGTGAAGAGGATGACTTTCTGGTTTGACCATGGGGGAGTCGGCCCTGTCAGCAGTGGGGTGATCCACTGTCACAGCACTGGCTGATCTGAAGGACAGGCACGTCTCAGTGACCTGACCAACACTATCTCTCTCTGGCCACAGCCCCTGGGACTGAGGTGTGATGAGGGCACCATGGTCACGGTAATCAATCTTCCCCTGTCCTGTCCTGTGCTGACAGGTGAGTGTCTCAAACAGAATATGTGAAGATGAGTCTTCTGCTGCCCAGAGCCTTTTCCTATAAGGGCTCCTGAGGGAGTCTCACATACCTGACAGACTGACTAGACACCATACACACAGACATACTTTACACACACACACACATCATAATGTAAAATCTTCCCCTGTCCTGGGCTGACAGGTAAGTGACTGTCTATGAGCCTGAATATAACGGGATGAGCTTGTCATTGCCGTTGCCACTGACAGCCCTTTTCCTATGAGGTCCTGAGGGAGTCTCACGTCATATACAAACGTCATGAATTCTAATGTCCTGACGATGGTCAGAGCGACGTACCTACTGCGTTCATCTTGTCATATCTCGGCTCATCTTCAGCCATGATCATCATAATTACAATACACTCAATATTACCATATAACTACATTGTAACTAACTGCCCTAAATCCACTAACTTCCTAAAACTCCAGGGCCAGAATTGATGTCTGTCGGGTCCAGGAAAATCAATTCCAGTCTATAGTGGTGTGTGTTTGTTAGCTGCAATATCCACAGTCCAATATCCACAGAGAAAAGGCCTGAAGATGGGATTTGAGCATCGATTTTAGCTGCAGGTTTTTTGGTCTCAGTGAGGGATTTATACAGTTGAAAATGGAGAGAGAGAGAAGGAGAGCGAGAGAGCGAGAGAGAGACTGCACAACAGCAGAAAAAGACTACAAAAACAAGCATCTTCAATTTGTCCAGAATCCCAGACAGTACTGAATGTGGAGAGACAGTGGTTTGGTGAGGAACAGTAGCAGCTCCACAGCATCCCTTCCCTCTGAGTCGTTAGCCTTTAGCCCTGCTCATTTGCATATCACCACGATGCATGTGGGTCATGTGTAATTGCCGTGGAGGTTGATCGCTTGTCCTTGTGGATTTACGACAGGGTGGAGGGGTGGACTCAACCTCCTTGTAGATAGAGTTAATCTGTAATCCCACACACAGTTAACAACAAACATTTTCTGCCACTTTTTAGTTTTTGCTAGAGTCAGGCGGCTATAATAACATTGTCCCTGTCACCCCCACTAGCTTCACCATTATGCTCTCTCAGCCCCAGAGAAGATTCGGATGCTATTCATTTCCATTTTCCTTTTTATCCTTGTGTGTGAAGATAAACTGAGCTCATTTGAGCAGCCACAGAGTCCACGGGTTATAAAACCTGCATATCCACCACACAACTGTTAGATTCAAACTCTATACATTTTAGCTGGGCCTCCCGAGTAGTGCCACAGTCTAAGGTACTGCATCACTACAGATCCGGATTCGATTCCGGGCTGTGTCGCAGCCGGCCGCGACCAGGAAACCCATGAGGCGGTGCACAATCGACTCAGCATCGTCCGGGTTAGGGGAGGGTTTGGCCGGCTGGGATGTCCATGTCCAATCGTGTTTTTGCTACTACTTCTGGGGGCCGGGCGCATGTAGGCTGACACGGTCGCCAGGTGTACGGTGTTTCCTCCGACACATTGGAGCGACTGTCAAGTGTCAGTGTGCAGCGGGTAGGACGGAGTCAGACGCAGGACACAGAACTGAGTAAAAACGTGCTTCACTCGAATAAATCACAAACAAATTCCATACAGGGAAAATATTCCAGCTCGACACAAAAGAGTGACCACTTAACAAAGAACAAACACGCACAAAACCATGTGGGAACCAGAGGGTTAAATAGGGAATAAATAAAAACGTAATGGAAACCAGGTGTGTACAATCAAAACAATTGGAAAAAGAAACGGTAGCGGCTAGAAAGCCAGTGACGTCGACCGCCGAACGAACAAGGAGAGGCACCAACTTCGGCGGAAGTCGTGACAGCGACTGGCTTCCGGACAGTGTGTCAGGAAGTAGTGTGTCAGGAAGCAGTGTGGTTGGCCGAATCGTGTTTCGGAGGACGCATGACTATCAACCTTCGCCTCTCCCGAGTCCATACGGGAGTTGTAGTGATGGGACAAGACTGTAACTACCAATTGGATACCACAAAATTAGGGAGAAAAAGGGGTAAAAAGAACAACAATTTTTTAATAAATACATTTTTGCTAGGTACACTTGACTGTGGCGCTTATTCTATGGGTGGGTGAGAAGGAGAGAAGCCATGCAGACAGGAGCGGAAAGAGATGAGGAGGGAGCGGAAGGAGATGAGGAGGGAGCGGAAGGAGATGAGGAGGGAGCACTGTCCTCTCCATTCTAAGTGACTGTGTTTAATGAGGGTAGACTGTTAGTGTTTGCCTGTGTCCTCTGCAGCAGAGGGAGATGGGAGAGGTATAATGGTGGTGGTGCTCTCTCTGCAGAAGGAAGCAATGGTCCGTGTTGCGCTGGGGAGATGGCCCAGCCTGCCAGTCTGCTATACAGGAGAGAGGCAGCCTTCCTGCAGCAACTCTCACACTTGACTGTGGCGCTTATTCGGTGTGTTTAAGGACATATCCAATCAATCCCTATACCAGTCTGCTGTCCCCACATGCATCAAGAGGGCCACCATTGTTCCTGTTCCCAAGAAAGCTAAGGTAACTGAGCTAAACGACTACCGCCCCGTAGCACTCACTTCCGTCATCATGAAGTGCTTTGAGAGACTAGTCAAGGACCATATCACCTCCACCCTGCCTGACACCCTAGACCCACTCCAATTTGCTTACCGCCCAAATAGGTCCACAGACGATGCAATCTCAACCACACTGCACACTGCCCTAACCCATCTGGACAAGAGGAATACCTATGTGAGAATGCTGTTCATCGACTACAGCTCGGCATTCAACACCATAGTACCCTCCAAGCTCGTAATCAAGCTCGAGACCCTGGGTCTTGACCCTGCCCTGTGCAACTGGGTACTGGACTTCCTGATGGGCCGCCCCCAGGTGGTGAGGGTAGGCAACAACATCTCCACCCCGCTGATCCTCAACACTGGGGCCCCACAAGGCTGCGTTCTGAGCCCTCTCCTGTACTCCCTGTTCACCCAGGACTGCGTGGCCACGCACGCCTCCAACTCAATAATCAAGTTTGCGGACGACACAACAGTGGTAGGCTTGATTACCAACAACGACGAGACGGCCTACAGGGAGGAGGTGAGGGCCCCCAGAGTGTGGTGTGAGGAAAATAACCTCACACTCAACGTCAACAAAACTAAGGAGATGATTGTGGACTTCAGGAAACAGCAGAGGGAACACCCCCCCTATTCACATCGATGGAACAGTAGTGGAGAGGGTAGTTTTAAGTTCCTCGGCATACACATCACAGACAAACTGAATTGGTCCACTCACACAGACAGCATCATGAAGAAGGCGCAGCAGCGCCTCTTCAACCTCAGGAGGCTGAAGAAATTTGGCTTGTCACCCAAAAGCACTCACAAACTTCTACAGATGCAAAATGGAGAGCATCCTGGCGGGCTGTATCACCGCCTGGTACGGCAACTGCTCCGCCCACAACCGTAAGGCTCTCCAGAGGGTAGTGAGGTCTGCACAACGCATCACCGGGGGCAAACTACCTGCCCTCCAGGACACCTACACCACCCGATGTTACAGGAAGGCTATAAAGATCATCAAGGACAACAACCACCCGAGCCACTGCCTGTTCACCCCGCTATCATCCAGAAGGCGAGGTCAGTACAGGTGCATCAAAGCTGGGACCGAGAGACTGAAAAACAGCTTCTATCTCAAGGCCATCAGACTGTTAAACAGCCACCACTAACATTGAGTGGCTGCTGCCAACACACTGACACTGACTCAACACCAGCCACTTTAATAATGGGAATTGATGTGCTGAGCTGCTATATGACAGCTCTAAGCCTGCGCTCTGAGCCTGTGCTCTCCCAGTCTGCCTGTGCTGCTTGCTGAGGGCCTGTGTGCTGAGGGCCTGTGTGAGCGGGCTGCTCTGAGCAGAGCAGACAAAGCGTGAAGTCACACAGACAGACATGGAGCCCTCAGAGAAGCTGCACCTGGTCCTGGGCCAATACTGCTCCCCATTACGGCCTGTCAAGCCTGCATCACATATGCTGTTTCCCCCTACAACAACACCTCATCCACCAACCCCAACCCCTAGAGATGTTTGTCTGTTTGCATGCATCAATGACTACCTTCATGTCTGTCTGTCTGTCTGTCTGTCTGTCTGTCTGTCTGTCTGTCTGTCTGTCTGTCTGTCTGTCTGTCTGTCTGTCTGTCTGTCTGTCTGTCTGTCTGTCTGTCTGTCTGACTGACTGACTGCCTCACTCCTGTGTGTCTCTGCCTCACTCCTGTGTGTCTCTGCCTCAATCCTGTTTGTCTCTGCCTCAATCCTGTGTGTCTCTGCCTCAATCCTGTGTGTCTCTGCCTCACTCCTGTGTGTCTCTGCCTCAATCCTGTGTGTCTCTGCCTCACTCCTGTGTGTCTCTGCCTCACTCCTGTGTGTCTCTGCCTCACTCCTGTGTGTCTCTGCCTCACTCCTGTGTGTCTCTGCCTCACTCCTGTGTGTCTTCCTCTGTATGTATCTGTGTCCCCCTGTCCCCTTCCCTAGCCCCCTCTCTATGTGGCTGATTCACTCACTGCTCACGTATCTGAATGTATTATTTGAAGCACTTTGCGAACATGACGCACAGCATGGCCCCCGGCCGTGGAGCAAACAAATAAACATGGCCGCTGCTCGCCGTATGACTAACTTCCCCTGCAAGGATCCTGACCTCAAGAAATGAAACATCACTGGAGAGAGAGAGGAGTAATGGAGGGATAGGGAGAAGGGAGGGAGAGAGAGAGAGAGGAGGAATAGAGGGATAGGGAGAAGGGAGGGAGAGAGAGGAGGAATGGAGGGATAGGGAGAAGGGAGGGAGAGAGAGAGGAGGAATAGAGGGATAGGGAGAAGGGAGGGAGAGAGAGGAGGAATAGAGGGATAGGGAGAAGGAAGGGAGAGAGAGGAGAGGAATGGAGAGAGAGGAGAGTAATGGAGGGATAGGGAGAAGGGAGGGAGAGAGGGGAGGAGAGTGATGAGGCCCAGCCTCCCTCTCCCCAGGGCTCTCTAGGGCCTCCCGGCAGCTGAATACAGGGCACTAGAGGACCGTGCAAAGAGCCAGGCTCAATTTCATTAAACATCATTGACCCCCACAGTAGAGACATTGAATGAGGAATAACCATGACAACACTAAAGGAAGGAAGCTGACTGACGACATAGTAATGTCCTTTTGAGCTAACAGAGAGGAGTGTTTTTGGAAAAAGCAACACTGTAGTGTAATATTTTGGGTTATTGTATAGACGAGGGGGGTACGGTAATAGTGATGGATGTCTATGTGCCTCTCGTTGGGAACAGAGTGCACACTGAAGTATATAAAACAAGCCATTTAGGCCATAAATGTTTTGAATCAAGTGCTCTGCGGGCAAATAATCAGATAACCTGAGAAGATTTCAGTTCTTCCTTCAAAGTGCAATTTTATGCCCTTTTTATTTTTTACCTTTATTTAACTAGGCAAGTCAGTTAAGAACAAATTCTTATTTTCAATTACGGCCTGTTAACTGTCAGCTCGGGGGTTTGAACTTGCAACCTTCCGGTTACTAGTCCAACGCTCTAACCACTAGGCTACCCTGCCACCTCTACACTCTAACCACTAGGCAACACTGCCACCTCTACACTCTAACCACTAGGCTACCCTGCCACCTCTACACTCTAACCACTAGGCTACCCTGCCACCTCTACACTCTAACCACTAGGCTACCCTGCCACCTCTACACTCTAACCACTAGGCTACCCTGCCACCTCTACACTCTAACCACTAGGCTACCCTGCCACCTCTACACTCTAACCACTAGGCTACCCTGCCGCCCTATTGCATGAGTTAGCACAGTAATAAGGAAGGACTTTGTGAGAACTTAGATGATCCATCTCAGTGTCCAGGCAGGCTGTGAGTGTACATGTTTTCTACTGAAAATAGAGTTAAATTTATCAGTCCCATCCCAGATCAGCATATCAGACTGGTTTTGTCACTTTCATATGAGTCCAATGACGTGTCCAGGAAGTGCTATAGCTGAAACAGGTGACTCAGGAGGTGTTCGGAACCACTCAAATCATGCTGCTCTGTTATTGGGTCCGATGGAGTTAGTCGCTCTGTGTCTGTCCTTCTGTGATTGGATCACAATCTCTGGTGCATTGACTGCCTGGCAACCCCACTTAACTTCATGGGCCTTTTTACTGGAAGGTTATTGTGATACCTTGACCAATCAAAGCATGACTCTGTCTCGTTCAGGTGGGAGGCAGCCAATCCACCTGGATTTGCATCCCTATGTAAATCACATGAATGAACTTCCCCTGGTTTTCAGTGGTGACTGTGGTTGATCTGAAGACACTCATCAGATGGGAAGAGAGTGTCTGTTCTGCTGTGTGTCAACTAGCAATCTGCATAGAAAGAAAGTGTAACCAGGAAGCAGAGTTGACAATCCAATGTGTCATCAAATGCTTGTCAAACAAACATAGTGTTATATATTTTTCATTAGATCAGACACGATTACAGAGGCTTTCTGTATATGAAGCTTATTGTGCTATTTGTTGTTTACTACACCAACTGGTTATGACAGTCACACAGCCACATTTGATTTCCCTACATGCCTGTCGTTTGATGACACAAATTGGATTGTCTGGTTGAGTGGACAGTAAGTGTGAGTCACAGACCTTATTAGGTATATTAGAATTACGTTTCCTTGAGGTTTGATTATATTTAGAGGGATCGTCAGCAAACAGACGGTAGAAATGCATTGGCTGGCAGAGATTAGGTGTTCTTCTTCCCAATGACTTGCTTTTACTCTCCCTTCCCCTTGTTGCTAGGAGAAATGACATTCCTATTGTGTTACAGCCAAAAGCATTCGCTAAAAAACACATTCCCTATGGAGAAACACACAAAGTACAAAACATACAGTACCAAAACGGCAGACACACACATACACACACAAACAGGCTGACACACATACACACACAAACAGGCAGACACACACGTACACACACAAACAGGCAGACACACACGTACACACACAAACAGGCTGACACACATACACACACAAACAGGCAGACACACACGTACACACACAAACAGGCAGACACACACATACACACACAAACAGGCTGACACACATACACACACAAACAGGCAGACACACACGTACACACACAAACAGGCTGACACACGTACACACACAAACAGGCAGACACACACGTACACACACAAACAGGCAGACACACACATACACACACAAACAGGCTGACACACATACACACACAAACAGGCTGACACACACGTACACACACAAACAGGCAGACACACACGTACACACACAAACAGGCAGACACACACGTACACACAGAAACAGGTAGACACACGAGTACACACACAAACAGGCTGACACACACGTACACACAAACAGGCTGACACACGTACACACACAAACAGGCTGACACACGTACACACACAAACAGGCAGACACACACGTACACACACAAACAGGCAGACACACACGTACACACAGAAACAGGCTGACACACACATACACACACAAACAGGCTGACACACGTACACACACAAACAGGCAGACACACACGTACACACAGAAACAGGCAGACACACACGTACACACACAAACAGGCAGACACACACATACACACACAAACAGGCTGACACACGTACACACACAAACAGGCAGACACACACGTACACACACAAACAGGCAGACACACACGTACACACAGAAACAGGCTGACACACACATACACACACAAACAGGCTGACACACGTACACACACAAACAGGCTGACACACGTACACACACAAACAGGCAGACACACACGTAGACACAGAAACAGGCAGACACACACGTACACACACAAACAGGCAGACACACACGTACACACAGAAACAGGCAGACACACACGTACACACACAAACAGGCAGACACACACGTACACACAGAAACAGGCAGACACACACGTACACACAGAAACAGGCAGACACACACGTACACACATAAACAGGCTGACACACACGTACACACACAAACAGGCTGACACACACGTACACACACAAACAGGCAGACACACACGTACACACACACACAAACAGGCAGACACACGTACACACACAAACAGGCAGACACACACGTACACACACAAACAGGCTGACACACATACACACACAAACAGGCAGACACACACGTACACACACAAACAGGCTGACACACGTACACACACAAACAGGCAGACACACACGTACACACACAAACAGGCTGACACACACGTACACACACAAACAGGCTGACACACGTACACACACAAACAGGCAGACACACACGTACACACACAAACAGGCAGACACACACGTACACACACAAACAGGCAGACACACACGTACACACACAAACAGGCTGACACACACGTACACACACAAACAGGCAGACACACACGTACACACACAAACAGGCTGACACACGTACACACAAACAGGCAGACACACACGTACACACACAAACAGGCTGACACACGTACACACACAAACAGGCTGACACACGTACACACACAAACAGGCAGACACACACGTACACACACAAACAGGCAGACACACACGTACACACACAAACAGGCTGACACACACGTACACACACAAACAGGCTGACACACGTACACACACAAACAGGCTGACACACACGTACACACAGAAACAGGCAGACACACACGTACACACACAAACAGGCTGACACACACGTACACACACAAACAGGCAGACACACACGTACACACACAAACAGGCAGACACACACGTACACACAGAAACAGGCTGACACACACGTACACACACAAACAGGCTGACACACGTACACACACAAACAGGCTGACACACGTACACACACAAACAGGCAGACACACACGTACACACACAAACAGGCAGACACACACGTACACACACAAACAGGCTGACACACACGTACACACACAAACAGGCTGACACACGTACACACACAAACAGGCAGACACACACGTACACACACAAACAGGCTGACACACGTACACACACAAACAGGCTGACACACACGTACACACAGAAACAGGCAGACACACACGTACACACAGAAACAGGCAGACACACACGTACACACACAAACAGGCTGACACACGTACACACACAAACAGGCAGACACACGTACACACAGAAACAGGCAGACACACACGTACACACAGAAACAGGCAGACACACACGTACACACAGAAACAGGCAGACACACACGTACACACACAAACAGGCTGACACACGTACACACACAAACAGGCAGACACACACGTACACACACAAACAGGCAGACACACACGTACACACAGAAACAGGCTGACACACACGTACACACACAAACAGGCAGACACACACGTACACACACAAACAGGCAAACACACACGTACACACACAAACAGGCTGACACACACGTACACACACAAACAGGCTGACACACGTACACACACAAACAGGCTGACACACGTACACACACAAACAGGCAGACACACACGTACACACACAAACAGGCAGACACACACATACACACACAAACAGGCAGACACACACGTACACACACAAACAGGCAGACACACACGTACACACACAAACAGGCTGACACACGTACACACACAAACAGGCTGACACACACGTACACACAGAAACAGGCAGACACACACATACACACACAAACAGGCTGACACACATACACACACAAACAGGCTGACACACGTACACACACAAACAGGCATTAATTAAAGGCTATTTTTACAAGCATAAAAGTGCTTAACGTTACACATAATGAGAGCCTTTAATTAATGCAACACCATACCATTAATCTCAATGAAATAGCTAAGAAACTCACGCTAAACTACACTAGGATGTAAAATACTGTGCCATACCATGGGCGATCATGTAGACAAGTAGGGAGAGAATGAAGGGGGGGAGAAAAAGAGAGAGGGAGAGAGAAAGAAAGAGATAGAGAGAGACAATGTGTTGGCAGTAGCTAGGCTAACATGACAACCAGTGATGTGACAGGGGAGAGGAGAGCCTTGTGGCACAGGGCAAATAAACATCCTCTGCCCTCATTAAACCAAATCAAATCTTATTAGACACATGCGCCAAATACAACAGGTGTAAACCTTATGGTGAAATGCTTACTTACGAACCCCTAACCAAAAATGCAATTTAAAAAAAGAGTAAGAATAAGAAATAAAAGTAACAAATAATTAAAGAGCAGCAGCAAAATAACAATAGCGAGATTATACACAGGGGGGTACTGGTACAGAGTCAATGTGCGGAGGCACCGGTTAGTTGAGGTAATATGTACATGTATGTAGAGTTTTTAAAGTGACAATACATAGATGATAACAACAGAGAGTAGCAGTAATGTAAAAGAGGGGGGAAATGAAAATAGTTTGGGTAGCCATTTGATTAGATGTTCAGGAGTCTTATGGCTTGGGGGTAGAAGCTGTTTAGAAGCCTCTTGGACCTAGACTTTCTGCTCTGGTACTGCTTGCTGTGTCTATTCCTAGGGTGGCTGGACTCTTAAACATGTTTTAAGGCCTTCCTCTGACACCGCATGGTATAGAGGTCATGGATGGCAGGAAGTTTTGCCCCCATGATGAACTGGGCCGTACCCACTACCCTCCATAGTGCCTTGCGGTTGAAGGCAGAGCAGTTGCCATACCAGGCAGTGATGCAATCAGTCAGGATGCTCTCGATGGTGCAGCTGTAGAACCTTATGAGGATCTAAGGACCCATGCCAAATCTTTTCAGTCTCCCGAGGGGGAATCGGTTTTGTCGTGCCCTCTTTACGACTGTCTTGGTGTGCTTGGACCATGTTAGTTTGTTGGTGATGTGGACACCAAGGAACTTGAAGCTCTCAACCTGCTCCACTACAGTCCCGTCGATGAGAATGGGGGTGTGCTCGGTCCTCTTTTTCCTGTAGTCCACAATCATCTCCTTTGTCTTGATCATGTTGAGGGAGAGGTTGTTTTCCTGGCACCACACGGCCAGGTCTCTGACCTCCTCCTTGTAGGCTGTCTCGTCGGTTTTGGTGATCAGGCCTACAGTTGAGGTCGGAGGTTTACACACACTTAGTTTGGAGTCATTCAAACTTGTTTTTCAACCACCACAAATATCTTGTTAACAAACTATAGTTTTGGCAAGTCATTTAGGACATCTACTTTGTGCATGACACAAGTAATTATTCCAACAATTGTTTACAGACAGATTATTTAACTTAGAATTCACTGTATCACAATTCTAGTGGGTCAGAAGTTTACATACACTGAGTTGTCTGTGCCTTTAAACAGCTTGGAAAAATCCAGAAAATGATGTCATGGCTTTAGAAGCATCTGATAGGCTAATTAACATAATTTGAGTCAATTGGAGGTGTACTTGTGGATGTATTTCAAGGCCTACCTTCAAACTCGGTGCCTCTTTGCTTGACATCATGGGACAATCAAAAGAAATCAGCAAAGACCCCAGAAAAAAATTGTAGACAACCACAAGTCTGGTTCATCGTTGGGAGAAATTTCCAAACACTTGAAGTTACCACGTTCACCTGTACAAACAGTAGTACGCAAGTACAAACACCATGGGACCACGGAGCCGTCATACCGCTCAGGAAAGAGACGTGTTCTGTCTCCTGGAGATGAATGTACTTTGGTGCGAAAAGTGCAAATCAATCCCAGAACAACAGCAAAGGACCTTGTGAAGATGCTGGAGGAATCAGGTACAAAAGTATCTACAGTGCCTTGCGAAAGTATTCGGCCCCCTTGAACTTTGCGACCTTTTGCCACATTTCAGGCTTCAAACATAAAGATATAAAACTGTATTTTTTGTGACGAATCAACAACAAGTGGGACACAATCATGAAGTGGAACGACATTTATTGGATATTTCAAACTTTTTAACAAATCAAAAACGGAAAAATTGGGCGTGTAAAATTATTCAGCCCCCTTAAGTTAATACTTTGTAGCGCCACCTTTTGCTGCGATTACAGCTGTAAGTCGCTTGGGGTATGTCTCTATCAGTTTTGCACATCGAGAGACTGAAATTTTTTCCTATTCCTCCTTGCAAAACAGCTTGAGCTCAGTGAGGTTGGATGGAGAGCATTTGTGAACAGCAGTTTTCAGTTCTTTCCACAGATTCTCGATTGGATTCAGGTCTGGACTTTGACTTGGCCATTCTAACACCTGGATATGTTTATTTTTGAACCATTCCATTGTAGATTTTGCTTTATGTTTTGGATCATTGTCTTGTTGGAAGACAAATCTCCGTCCCAGTCACAGGTCTTTTGCAGACTCCATCAGGTTTTCTTCCAGAATGGTCCTGTATTTGGCTCCATCCATCTTCCCATCAATTGTAACCATCTTCCCTGTCCCTGCTGAAGAAAAGCAGGCCCAAACCATGATGCTGCCACCACCATGTTTGACAGTGGGGATGATGTGTTCAGGGTGATGGCCTGTGTTGCTTTTACGCCAAACATAACGTTTTGCATTGTTGCCAAAAAGTTCAATTTTGGTTTCATCTGACCAGAGCACCTTCTTCCACATGTTTGGTGTGTCTCCCAGGTGGCTCGTGGCAAACTTTAAACGACACTTTTTATGGATATCTTTAAGAAATGGCTTTCTTCTTGCCACTCTTCCATAAAGGCCAGATTTGTGCAATATACGACTGATTGTTGTCCTATGGACAGAGTCTCCCACCTCAGCTGTAGATCTCTGCAGTTCATCCAGAGTGATCATGGGCCTCTTGGCTGCATCTCTGATCCGTCTTCTCCTTGTATGAGCTGAAAGTTTAGAGGGACGGCCAGGTCTTGGTAGATTTGCAGTGGTCTGATACTCCTTCCATTTCAATATTATCGCTTGCACAGTGCCCCTTGGGATGTTTAAAGCTTGGGAAATCTTTTTGCATCCAAATCCGGCTTTAAACTTCTTCACAACAGTATCTCGGACCTGCCTGGTGTGTTCCTTGTTCTTCATGACGCTCTCTGCGCTTTTAACGGACCTCTGAGACTATCACAGTGCAGGTGCATTTATACGGAGACTTGATTACACATAGGTGGATTGTATTTATCATCATTAGTCATTTAGGTCAACATTGGATCATTCAGAGATCCTCACTGAATTTCTGGAGAGAGTTTGCTGCACTGAAAGTAAAGGGGCTGAATAATTTTGCACGCCCAATTTTTCAGTTTTTGATTTGTTAAAAAGTTTGAAATATCCAATAAATGTCGTTCCACTTCATGATTCTGTCCCACTTGAAGTCGATTCTTCACAAAAAAATACAGTTTTATATCTTTATGTTTGAAGTCTGAAATGTGGCAAAAGGTTGCAAAGTTCAAGGGGGCCGAATACTTTCACAAGGCACTGTATATCCACAGTAAAACGAGTCCGTAATCAACATAACCTGAAAGGCCACTCAGTAAGGAAGAAGCCACTGCTCCAAAACTGCCATAAAAGAAGCGAGACTAGGGTTTGCAACTGCACATGTGGGACAAAGATCGTACTTTTTGGAGAAATGTCTTCTGGTCTGCTGAAACAAAAATAGACCTGTTTGGCCTTAATGACCATCGTTATGTTTGGGGGAAAAATAGGGAGGCTTGCAAGCTGAAGAACACCATCCCAAACGTGAAGCAAGGGGTGGCAGTATCATGTTGTGGGGGTGGCAGCATCATGTTGTGGGGGTGCTTTGCTGCAGGGGGGGACTGGTGCACTTCACAAAATAGATGGCATCATGAGGGTGGAAAATTATGTGGATATATTGAAGCAACATGTCAAGACATCAGTCAGGAAGTTAAAGCTTGGTCACAAATTGGTCTTCCATACGGACATTGACGCCAAGCATATTTCCAAAGCTGTGGCAAAAGTGCTTAAGGACAACAAAGTCAAGGTATTGGAGTGGCCATCACAAAGCCTTGACCTCAATCCTATAGAAAAGTGTGAGCAGAACTGAAAAGCGTGTGCGAGCAAGGAGACCTACAAACCTGACTCAGTTACACCAGCTCTGTCAGGAGGAATGGGCCAAGATGTACCCAGCTTATTGTGGGAAGCTTGTGGAAGGCTACCCGTAATGTTTGACCCAAGTTAAACAAGTTAAGGCAATGCTACCAAATACTAATTGAGTGTATGTAAACTTCTGACCTACTGGGAATGTGATGAAAGAAATAAAAGCTGAAGTAAATAATTCTCTCTACTATTATTCTGATATTTCACATTCTTAAAATTAAGTGGTGATCCTAACTGACCTAAGACAGTACATTTATAATAGGATTAAATATCAGGAATAGTGAAAAACTGAGTTTAAATGTATTTGACTAAGATGTATGTAAACTTCAGACTTTACCTGTTCCACTGTTGTGGCATTGGCAAATTTAATGATGGTGTTAGAGTCGTGCCTGGCCGTGCAGTCGTGGGTGAACAGGGAGTACAGGATGGGACTGAGCACGTACCCCTGAGGGGCCCCTGTGTTATGAATCAGCGTGGTGGATGTTTTGTTACCTACCCTTACCACCTGGGGGCGGCCCGTCAGGAAGTCCAGGATCCAGTTGCAGAGGGAGGTGTTCAGTCCCAGGGTCTTTAACTTATTGATGAGCTTTGAGGTCACTATGGTGTTGAACGCTGAGCTGTTGTCAATGAATAGCATTGAATAGGTGTTCCTTTTGTCCAGGTGGGAAAGGGCAGTTTGGAGTGCAATAGAGATTGCATCATCTGTGGATCTATTAGGGCGGTATGCAAATTGGAGTGGGTCTAGGGTTTCTGGGATAATGGTGTTGTGTGAGCCATGACCAGCCTTTCAAAGCACTTCATGGCTACAGATGTGAGTGCTACGGGTCGGTAGTTATTTTGGCAGGTTGCCTTAGTGTTCTTGGGTACAGGGACTATGGATGTCTGCTTAAAACATGTTGGTATTACAGACTCGGACAGGTTGAAAATGTCAGTGAAGACACATGCCAGTTGGTCAGCGCATGCTCGCAGTACATGACCTGGTAATCCGTCTGGCCCTGCGGCCTTGTGAATATTGACCTGTTTAAAGGTCTTACTTATAACGGCTGTGGAGAGCATGATCACACAGTCTTCCAGAACAGCTGGTGCTCTCATGCATGTTTCAGTGTTATTTGCCTCGAAGCGAGCATAGAAGTAGTTTAGCTCATCTGGTAGGCATCTCGTCACTGGGCAGCTCTCGGCTGTGCTTCCCTTTGTAGTCTGTAATGGTTTGCAAGCCCTGCCACATTCGATGAGCGTCAGAGCTGGTTAAGTACGATTTGTTTTCAACGCTTTGCCTGTTTGATGGTTTGTCGGAGGGCATAGCAGGATTTCTTATAAGCTTCCGGGTTAGAGTCCCGCTCCTTGAAAGCGGCAGCTCTCGCCTTTAGCTCAGTGTGGATGTTTTCAGTAATCCATGGCTTCTGGTTGGGGAATGCACGTAAGGTCACTGTGGGGACGACATCATCGATGCACTTATTGATAAAGCCAATGACGGATGTGGTGTACTCCTCAATGCCATCGGAGGAATTCCGGAACATATTCCAGTCTGTGCTAGCAAAACAGTCCTGTAGCTTAGCATCGGCTTCACCACTTTTTTATTGATCAAGTCAATGGTGCTTCCTGCTTTAATTTTTGCTTGTAAGCAGGAATCAGGAGGATATAATTATGGTCAGATTTGCCAAGTGGAGGGCGAGGGAGAGTTTTGTATGCATCTCTGTGTGTGGCATAAAAGGTGGCGCAGAGTTTTTCTGCATTAATGTCCCCGGCTACTAGGAGCGCTGCCTCTGGGTGAGCATTTTCTTGTTTGCTTATGGCGGAGTACAGCTCATTCACTGCAGTCTTAGTGCCAGCAAAATACAGATGAAAACTCTCTAGGTAGATGGTGTGGTCTACAGATTATCATGAGTACTCTACCTCAGGTGAGCAAAACCTTGAGACTTCCATAGATATTCTGCACCAGCTGTTATTTACAGAAATACATAGTCTGCTGCCCCTTGTCTTACCAGACACCACTGTTCTGTCTTGTGTATAACCAGCCAGCTGTATGTTGATAATGTCGTCATTCAGCCATGACTCAGTGAATCATAAGATATTACAGTTTTGAATGTCCCGTAATTTACTCTTACGCATAGGTCATCGATTTATTTTCCAAAGATTGCACATTTTGTATCAGAATGGAATGAAGTGGGGGTTTTATTCAATCGCCTACGAATTCTCAGAAGGCAGCCCGTCCTCCGGCCCCTTTTCGCTGCCTTCTCTTCACGCAAATGACGGGGATCTGGGCCTGTTCCCGGGAAAGCAGTGTATCATTCACGTCGGACTCGTTAAAGGAAATAAGGTTTCTGCCAGAGGAGGAGGGAAGAGGGGGAGGAGAGGGGAGGGTAGAGGGGGAGGAGAGGGGAGGGTAGAGGGGGAGGGGAGGGTAGAGGGGGAGGGGAGGGAAGGGAAGGGGAGGGTAGAGGGGAGGGGAGGGAAGGACGGCAGCAGTTTATCCTCTCCTGGTGACCCTGGACAAACAGCGCCAGAAGAAACAATCTCATTCCATCCCCACACTCACTCCTACGTCCAATCTCTCGGAACACTTCAAGAATGTAATTAATTTAAAATGTTCACCCATCCGCTTAACTCCAATTATATCCATCTGAAATGTACAAATGAAATTTCATTGCATATTGTTTAACTAGGTGTCAGGTTTCAGTTGATGTGTTCAAAGAAAATGGATTCTATTTAGTTTTAATGATAAGCACTAAATATAATTGAATAGATAGTGATAGGTGGGATAAATCACGTATATTAAAGGCGCGACAATAGTATTTAACAAGCCCAGGAATAACAACAAAGGCTGTTGCCTGGGGATGCTGATGAGTCACTTCACTTCATATGACTGTCTTCATTAGCGTACTGTAAGTGATAAGTGATTTGATGCCAATTACTTTAAGCACGTACAGAGAAAAGTTTATGCCAGATGCATTGCTGAGAGGTGAGCGATTGTTCATGTGGGAGATGTCGTAGCTACTTTGTACAATGTTATACTTTGTATTATAAACTGGGTGGATCGAGCCCTGAATGCTGATTGGCTAAAACCCACGGGTATGACGGGTATGACAAAACATGTATTTTTACTGTTGTAATTACATTGGTAACCAGTTTATAATAGCAATAAGGCAGCTTGGGGGTTTTTGGTATATGGCCAATGTATCCAGGCACTCTGCATTGAGTTGTGCATAAGAACAGCTCTTAGCCTTGGTATATTGGTGTAGCGGGTCTCGTTGGTAGAAGGAAGAGTGGACCAAAGCGCAGCATGGAAAGTGTTCATGATACTTTATTCAAAAACAATCAAACAAAAATAACAAATGCGAAAATGAAAGCGAACAGTTCTGTCAGGTACAGACACTAAACAGAAAACAAGATCCCACAAAACCCAAAAGGAAAACAACAACTTATATGTGATCCCCAATCAGAGACAACGATAGACAGCTGTCTCTGATTGGGAACCACACACGGCCAAAAACAAAGGAATAGACTTTCCCACCCGAGTCACACCCTGACCTAACCAAACATAGAGAATAAAAAGGATCTCTAAGGTCAGGGCGTGACAGTACTTCCCCCAAAGGTACGGGCTCCGGACGCAAACCTGAACCTATGGGGGAGGGTGCGGGTGGGCATCTAGGGATCGTCGCCGGGACCTCTGGACCGTAGATTGACACTGGAGGCTTCGTGCCATGGATCATCACTGCAGTCTTCGTACCATGGATCATTACTGCAAGCTCCGGGCCATGGATCATCACTGGAGGCTTCGTGCCATGGATCATCACTGGAGGCTTTGTGCCATGGAACATCACTGGAGGCTTCGGGCCATGGATCATCGCTGCAGGCTTCGTGCCATGGATCATCACTGCAGGCTCCGGGCCATGGATCATCACTGGAGGCTTCGTGCCATGGATCATCACTGGAGGCTTCATGCCATGGATCATTACTGGAGGCTTCGAGCCATGGATCATCACTGAAGGCTTCGTACGTGGAGCCGGAACAGGTCTCACCGGACTGAGGAGATGTACTGGAAGCCTGGTACATGGAGCTGCCACAATGCGTCCTGGCTGGATACCCACTTTAGCTCGGTGAGTGTGGAGAGCTGCACAGGACGCACTGGGCTATGAAGGCGCACTGGAGGCATAGTGCGTAGAGCCGGCGCAGGATATACTGGGCCATGGAGGCGCACTGGAGGTCTGGAGCGTAGAGCTGGCACAACGCGTAGCACGGCAAGTGCGGGGAGCTGGAACAGGTGCTGGCGAACTGGGAATACCGTGCGTAGAGCTGGCGCAGGATATCCTGGGCAGAAGAGACGCACCGGAGACCAGAAGCGCTGAGCCGGCACAATCCATCCTGGCTGAATGCCCGCTCTGGCACGGCAACTGCGGGGAGCTGGAACAGAGCGCACCGGGCTGTGAATGCGCACTGGAGACACCGTGCGCATCCCTGCATAACATGGTGCCTGACCGGTCACACACTCCCCACGGTAAGCACGGGGAGTTGGCTCAGGTCTTTACCCTGACTCCGCCAATCTCCCCGTGTGGCTCCCCCCCCCCAAACTTTTTTGGGGAGCTGTCTCTCGGGCTTCCGTCGTTGTCTTGACTCCTCGTATCAACGCCATTCCTCACTCGCTACCTCCGCCTGCTTCCGTGGCAGGGTCTTGTCCCCTGCCATTACCTTCTCCCAGGTCCAGGATGTCCTCCACTCCCTTTTCTCCCGGGCCCAGGGTCCCTGCGCCTCCTGGCCACGCTGCTTGGTCCTTTGGTGGTGGGATCTTCTGTAACGGCTCTCGTTGGTAGAAGGAAGAGTGGACCAAAGTGCAGCGTGGAAAGTGTTCATGATACCATATTCAAAAACACTCAAACAAAAATAATCTCTAATAATCTCTAAGGTCAGGGCGTGACAATTGGTTTATAACACACCCCCTCATGCCTTACTGCTGAAGTGTACAATGGTGTACTATTGAGATGCAGCTGAATACATGGATATAAATACTACTGATCTAGATATGCCATGGATTTGCTAGTATTGTTGTTGATCCAGTAACCTGGGGATGCACCCCTCTTTAGATGGCACCAAGTTTATTATTGTTTTGTGTTTTTACATTCATTTTTATTTCTATTATTTTTTTATTTATTAGAAATTCAGTTTAGTTTTCAGACCTGATTTGCTACTTTTCATTTAGTTTTAGTTATAAAATATTTCTAGGACAAGACTCCATTCTTCCACAAGAAATTCAATAATTTGATGATGTAAAATGCTGTGTCAGGCACAGCTCCAGAACCTCCCATAACAGTTCAATTGAGTTGAGATCTGGTGACTGAGATACACACACACACACACACACACACACACACACACACACACACACACACACACACACACACACACACACACACACACACACACACACACACACACACACACACACACACACACACACACACAAACAAACACCCTTTAAATGACTAACTCAGTAACCACACCTGTGTGGAAGGACCTGGTTTCAACATACTTTGTATGCCTTTACTCATGTCTTGTCTTTGGCTATGCCGGATTTAGTGATATGACATGCTATTCTATAAAATAATTTATCCGTAATTAATATTACCTGATTGAGCTAATCATGTAAATGTAATTAACTAGAGAGTCGGGCACCACAAAATAATATTTATAGTCAATATTAATTGTCATCTTAATTCAGTCTCATCTGAAAGTTGTAAATTATTGGTTATCTGCACGAACCCTGGGTAACAAGTTGAACCAGCAATACAAAATTGGGTTTAATTATTTATTTACTAAATACCTAACTAATCACACAGAATTACACATACACATAATTAAATCATAACTTGATTACAAATGACATCATAAAGGAAAACGTCCCTAGCGAACAGATATGACAGCTTGTTACACAAAAGAAAAGGGGCTGGGTTTGAGTGAAAGAGCGGGAAGACTGAGGAACAAAGGGTAGAAGCTGTGCCATCGTAAATACAGTATCTTATGCATTCTAAATTACCGCCCATTTGGAAAAGGAAAATGCAATAAATATTTACTCTGAGCTGCGCTTCGGTAGGTTGGTGGTAGATGGAATGCCGTGTTGCCCAACCGAGTCCTGGTTGTCAATTGGATACGTTGTAGTAACGTTGTTGGGTGATAGACAGGATACTCTGTCTGTTCCTTCCTAACCCTCGTTTGCATCTGCTGTTGCTAACTCAACGGCTAGGAGGTATCACTTCTGTAGTGAATAAGAGTTAATAATAAGTTCATACCATTCGCAACCAAAGCTCACGCTGATGTTGGCTTCGTTCTGTAGTTATTATCTGAACCATTCTGACATAGGACAGTCGTCCTCACGTCCTCGGAACAGGAGGTTATATTGTCATCAAGGGCTTATATAGGAAGGGAGAGGAGGGCGTGTTTGAAAAGTTTTATAGCCCATGTCCCTTCACAAGGGCGGGCCACTGATTGGGCAGAGCCCTATCTTATGAAAACCCAAATCTCACATTTTAGAAGCTAAAATCAAATTTCATCCCATCACGAATAATTTCATATTCATACATTTAAATTGAACAACAATTCCAAGTGAATCCGATAACTCTGATTTGTAGACTTTCCACTGTAAAGTTTGTCATCTTATCATTGATGAGAATATCTCAGATGACAACCGAACTGACATCATATTCATTAAGTACCACCGCATATGTTAAATTGGTCGGATTACCAGAATATTGTTCATTTCCCCCCACCTTCTGATGTTCCCAGAATCTCTATGTTAACCAAGGGTTTGCAAATGTAACATCAGTAGGGTAAAGAGAGGAAAAAGGGGGAAAGAGGTATTTATGACTGTCATAAACCTACCCCCCAGGCCAACGTCATGACACTCAAGTGTTTCCTTTATTTTGGTAGTTACCTGTAACTTTATGAAATAAGCCCCAATCGCCAGAGTAGCTTTCTTTATGAGTAGAGCAGAGACTGTGTATAACATAGAGATTTCCCGCACATGTGCCGAGGCTTCAGGACCTTTATATGTTGGAAAGAAAAGCTGGATCCGCAGCCACTTCGTTTTAACTTTTGTAGTACATTTAAGAAGAATCCAGCTAGCTACCTAGCCATTTTCCCTGTTAGCTAGTGCTAGTGATGCACAAGCTACGCCTATTTGAAACATCGGCATCTTTTTTATTTTTTAACATTTTATTTCACCTTTATTTAACCAGGTAGGCAAGTTGAGAACAAGTTCTCATTTACAATTGCGACCTGGCCAAGATAAAGCAAAGCAGTTCGACTCATACAACAACACAGAGTTACACATGGAGTAAAACAAACATACAGTCAATAATACAGTAGAAACAAGTCTATATACGATGTGAGCAAATGAGGTGAGATATGGGAGGTAAAGGCAAAAACAGGCCATGGTGGCAAAGTAAATACAATATAGCAAGTAAAACACTGGAATGGTAGATTTGCAGTGGAAGAATGTGCAAAGTAGAAATATAAATAATGGGGTGCAAAGGAGCAAAATAAATAAATAAATAAAATAAATACAGTAGGGGAAGAGGTAGTTGTTTGGGCTAAATTATAGATGGGCTATGTACAGGTGCAGTAATCTGTGAGCTGCTCTGAGAGCTGGTGCTTAAAGCTAGTGAGGGAGATAAGTGTTTCCAGTTTCAGAGATTTTTGTAGTTCGTTCCAGTCATTGGCAGCAGAGAACTGGAAGCAGAGGCGGCCAAAGAAAGAATTGGTTTTGGGGGTGACCAGAGAGATATACAGGTACCTGCTGGAGTGTGTGCTACAGGTGGGTGATGCTATGGTGACCAGAGAGCTGAGATAAGGGGGGACTTTACCTAGAAGGGTCTTGTAGGTGACATGGAGCCAGTGGGTTTGGCGACGAGTATGAAGCGAGGGTCAGCCAATGAGAGTGTACAGGTTGCAATGGTGGGTAGTATATGGGGTTTTGGTGACAAAACGGATGGCACTGTGATAGACTGCATCCAATTTGTTGAGTAGGGTATTGGAGGCTATTTTGTAAATTACATCGCCGAAGTCGAGGATTGGTAGGATGGTCAGTTTTACAAGGGTATGTTTGGCAGCATGAGTGAAGGATGCTTTGTTGCGAAATAGGAAGCCAATTCTAGATTTAAATTTGGATTGGAGATGTTTGATGTGGGTCTGGAAGGAGAGTTTACAGTCTAACCAGACACCTAGGTATATGTAGTTGTCCACGTATTCTAAGTCAGAGCCGTCCCGAGTAGTGATGTTGGACAGGCGGGCAGGTGCAGGCAGCGATCGGTTGAAGAGCATGCATTTAGTTTTACTTGTATTTTAGATCATTTGGTGGCCACGGAAGGAGAGTTGTATGGCATTGAAGCTTGCCTGGAGGGTTGTTAACACAGTGTCCAAAGAAGGGCCAGAAGTATACAAAATGGTGTCGTCTGCGTAGAGGTGGATCAGAGACTAACCAGCAGCAAGAACGACATCATTGATGTATACAGAGAAGAGAGTCGTTCCAAAAATGTAACCCTGTGGCACCCTCATAGAGACTGCCAGAGGTCCGGACAACAGACCCGCCGATTTGACACACTGAACTCTATCAGAGAAGTAGTTGGTGAACCAGGCGAGGCAATCATTTGAGAAACCAAGACTGTCAAGTCTGCCGATGAGGATGTGGTGATTGACAGAGTCGAAAGCCTTGGCCAGATCAATGAATACGGCTACACAGTAATGTTTCTTATCGATGGCGGTTAAGATATCGTTTAGGACCTTGAGCGTGGCTGAGGTGCACCCATGACCAGCTCTGAAACCAGATTGCATAGCAAAGAGGGTATGGTGAGATTCGAAATGGTCGGCAATCTGTTTGTTGACTTGGCTTTCGAAGACAATAGAAAGGCAGGGTAGGATATATATAGGTCTGTAACAGTTTGGGTCAAGAGTGTCTCCCCCTTTGAAGAGGGGGATGACCGCAGCTGCTTTCCAATCTTTGGAAATCTCAGACGACACGAAAGAGAGGTTGAACAGGCTAGTAATAGGGGTGGCAACAATTTCGGATAATTTTAGAAAGAAAGGGTCCAGATTGTCTAGCCCAGCTGATTTGTAGGGGTTCAGATTTTGCAGCTCTTTCAGAACATCAGCTGACTGGATTTGCTGTGGGGGGTGCAGTGCTGTTGACCGGGGTAGAGGTAGCCAGGTGGAAAGCATGGCCAGCCGTAGAAAAATGCTTATTGAAATTCTCAATTATAGTGGATTTATCAGTGGTGACAGTGTTTCCTATCTTCAGTGCAGTGGGCAGCTGGGAGGAGGTGTTCTTATTCTCCATGGACTTTACAGTGTCCCAGAACATTTTTGAGTTAGTGTTGCAGGAAGCAAATTTCTGCTTGAAAAAGCTAGCCTTGGCTTTTCGAACTGCCTGAGTATATTGGTTTCTACCTTCCCTGAAAAGCTGCATACCACGGGGGCTGTTCGATGCTAATGCAGAACGCCATAGGATGTTTTGTGTTGGTTAAGGGCAGTCAGGTCTGGGGAGAACCAAGTGCTATATCTGGTCCTGATTCTAAATTTCTTGAATGGGGCATGCTTATTTAAGATGGTTAGGAAGGCATTTAAAAAAAATAACCAGGCATCCTCTACTGACGGGATGAGATCAATATCCTTCCAGGATACCCCGGCCTGGTTGATTAAAAAGGCCTGCTCACTGAAATGTTTCAGGGAGCGTTTGACAGTGATGAGTGGAGGTCGTTTGACAGCTGACCCATTACGGATGCAGGCAATGAGGCAGTGATCGCTGAGATCTTAGTTGAAGACAGCAGAGGTGTATTTAGAGGGCAAGTTGGTTAGGATGATATCTATGAGGGTACCCGTGTTTACGGTTTTGGGGAGGTACCTGGTAGGTTCATTGATAATTTGTGTGAGATTGAGGGCATCAAGCTTAGATTGTAGGATAGCTGGGGTGTTAAGCATGTTCCAGTTTAGGTCGCCTAGCAGCACGAGCTCTGAAGATAGATGGGGGCAATCAGTTCACATATGGTGTCCAGAGCACAGCTGGTCTATAGCAGTCGGCAACGGTGAGAGACTTGTTTTTAGAGAGGTGGATTTTTAAAAGTAGAAGTTCAAATTGTTTGGGTACAGACCTGGTTAGTAGCACAGAACTCTGCAGGCTATCTTTGCAGTAGATTGCAACACCGCGCCCTTTGGCAGTTCGATCTTGTCTGAAAATATTGTAGTTCGGGATGAAAATGTCAGAATTTTTGGTGCTCTTCCTAAGCCAGGATTCAGACACAGCTAGAACATCCGGGTTGGCAGAGTGTGCTAAAGCAGTGAATAAAACAAACTTAGGGAGGCTTCTAATGTTAACATGCATGAAACCAAGGCTATTACGGTTACAGAAGTCATGAAAAGAGAGCGCCTGGGGAATAGGAGTGGAGCTAGGCACTGCAGGGCCTGGATTCACCTCTACATCACCAGAGGAAAAGAGGAGGAGTAGGATAAGGGTACGGCTAAAAGCAATGAGAATTGGTCGTCTAGAACGTCTGGAACAGAGAGCATAAGGAGGTTTCTGGGGGCGATGAAATAGCTTCAAGGTATAATGTACAGACAAAGGTATGGTAGGATGTGAATACAGTGGAGGTAAACCTAGGTATTGAGTGAGGATGAGAGAGATATTGTCTCTAGAAACATCATTGAAACCAGGATATGTCATTGCATGTGTGGGTGGTGGAACGAATAGGTTGGATAAGGTATAGTGAGCAGGACTAGAGGCTCTACAGTGAAATAAGCCAATAAACACTAACCAGAACAGCAATGGACAAGGCATATTGACAGAGAGGAGAGGCATGCTTAGTCGAGTGATCAAAAGGGTCCAGTGAGTAGTGAGTTTGGTTGGGGTCACGGCAATTCAGACAGCTAGCCGGGCCATCGGTAGCAAGCTAGCATAGGATGGAGGTATGTTTTTAGCCACCTCGTGCGTTTCCGTCGGTAGGATTAGTGGGGTTCCGTGTGGTAGCGGGGATCAATCCAATTCGCAACAACCCCCCCAAATAAAATAGATATAGTTATAGAGTCCCAAGAAAAAAGAAAAAAATAGTCCGATAGATCTATTCAGATTGCAGCCGATAAGACAGCTAACGATTAGCGGGCCGCAGATGGGCGTTCAGGTAACGTCGCGACGGAGGAGCCAGCTGGATAACTCCCTTGGGCAGATAACGTCAGTAGTCCAGTTGTGAAGGCCCGGTGGGGCTCCGCGTCGGCAGTAAAATGGGTCGGATAGGTGATTGTAGCCCAGGAGTGGCTGATGGAACTCTTCAGCTGGCTAGCTCCGGAATAATTGATGTTTGCTCCAGGATCGACGTAAGCCGATAGTCACACGGATAGCAGCTAGCTAGCTGCGAGATCCAGGTATAAATGTCAAGAGCTTGCGATTGATATCCGGGGACATGGAGAGAAAAATAGGTATGGTATGTTCCGGTCCGAGCCGCACAAAACTGGCGATAGATTTTAGAGATAAAGGATAGCTGATGACCACAAACCGTGGTTAGCTGAATACTAACGATTAGCCAGTAAAGATGCTAACTCGCTTCTGGCAAGCTTCTGACTAGCTTCTGATTAGCTTCTGGTTAGCTTCAGGCTAGCTTCTATGGAGGATTACAGATTTGAGGTAAATAATACTTTATTTTTTTTATATAAATTGGTGAGGCGGGTTGCAGGAGAGTGTTTTGAAGTTGAGTTTATGGAAAAGAAAAAATATATAAAAAGCTATGCGAAGAAAGTTGTAAATATATATATATATACGGGACGTGACAAGACGAGGACAAAGGACGTCTGACTGCTATGCCATCTTGGTGGAGAGAACATACATTGTTTTCAGCATTATTATTGTTTTCAGTAAATGGCATCATTTACCCTCCAGATTCAATAACATGAAAATTGTAACCCGCGTTAGATATCCCCCCCCCCCCCCAACTAAAACAACATAATTCCTGATGTTTTTTATTCGTATTTGTTTTTGTTTATTCGTATGTGTTTTATTCGTATTTGTTTTGGGAAGGGTCCTGTGTGGCACAATGGTTTGATCCTGGCCGTGACCGGAAGCCCCATAGGACAGTGCACAATTGGCCCAGTGCCATCCGGATTAGGGAAGGGTTTGGCAAGGGGGGCTTTCCTTGGCTCATCGTGCTCTAGCGACTCCTTGTAACAGGGCCGGGCGCCTGCAAGCTGACTCTGGTCGTCGGTCGAACAGTGTTTCCTCCGACACATTGATGCGACTGACATCCAGGTCAAGCAGGCGGTGTGATAAGAAGTGCGCGGCCAGGTGGGTCATGTTTCGGAGGACGCATGGAGGAGTTGCAGAGATGAACAGGGCTCCGGGCAGCCGAGCGGGGCTCAGGGCTCCGGGCAGCCGAGCGGAAATGGAGGAAAACTCGCCTCCCTGCGGACCTGGCATCCTTTCACTCCCTCCTCTCTACATTTTCCTCATCTGTCTCTGCTGCTAAAGCCACTTTCTACCACTCTAAATTCCAAGCATCTGCCTCTAACCCTAGGAAGCTCTTTGCCACCTTCTCCTCCCTCCTGAATCCTCCTCCCCCCTCCTCCCTCTCTGCAGATGACTTCGTCAACCATTTTGAAAAGAAGGTCGACGACATCCGATCCTCGTTTGCTAAGTCAAACGACACCGCTGGTTCTGCTCACACTGCCCTACCCTGTGCTCTGACCTCTTTCTCCCTCTCTCTCCAGATGAAATCTCGCGTCTTGTGACGGCCGGCCGCCCAACAACCTGCCCGCTCGACCCTATCCCCTCCTCTCTTCTCCAGACCATTTCCGGAGACCTTCTCCCTTACCTCACCTTGCTCATCAACTCATCCCTGACCGCTGGCTACGTCCCTTCCGTCTTCAAGAGAGCGAGAGTTGCACCCCTTCTGAAAAACCTACACTCGATCCCTCCGATGTCAACAACTACAGACCAGTATCCCTTCTTTCTTTTCTCTCCAAAACTCTTGAACGTGCCGTCCTTGGCCAGCTCTCCCGCTATCTCTCTCAGAATGACCTTCTTGATCCAAATCAGTCAGGTTTCAAGACTAGTCATTCAACTGAGACTGCTCTTCTCTGTATCACGGAGGCGCTCCGCACTGCTAAAGCTAACTCTCTCTCCTCTGCTCTCATCCTTCTAGACCTATCGGCTGCCTTCGATACTGTGAACCATCAGATCCTCCTCTCCACCCTCTCCGAGTTGGGCATCTCCGGCGCGGCCCACGCTTGGATTGCGTCCTACCTGACAGGTCGCTCCTACCAGGTGACGTGGCGAGAATCTGTCTCCTCACCACGCGCTCTCACCACTGGTGTCCCCCAGGGCTCTGTTCTAGGCCCTCTCCTATTCTCGTTATACACCAAGTCACTTGGCTCTGTCATAACCTCACATGGTCTCTCCTATCATTGCTATGCAGACGATACACAATTAATCTTCTCCTTTCCCCCTTCTGATGACCAGGTGGGGAATCGCATCTCTGCATGTCTGGCAGACATATCAGTGTGGATGACGGATCACCACCTCAAGCTGAACCTCGGCAAGACGGAGCTGCTCTTCCTCCCGGGAAGGACTGCCCGTTCCATGATCTCGCCATCACGGTTGACAACTCCATTATGTCCTCCTCCCAGAGCGCTAAGAACCTTGGCGTGATCCTGGACAACACCCTGTCGTTCTCAACTAACATCAAGGCGGTGGCCCGTTCCTGTAGGTTCATGCTCTACAACATCCGCAGAGTACGACCCTGCCTCACACAGGAAGCGGCGCAGGTCCTAATCCAGGCACTTGTCATCTCCCGTCTGGATTACTGCAACTCGCTGTTGGCTGGGCTCCCTGCCTGTGCCATTAAACCCCTACAACTCATCCAGAACGCTGCAGCTCGTCTGGTGTTCAACCTTCCCAAGTTCTCTCACGTCACCCCGCTCCTCCGCTCTCTCCACTGGCTTCCAGTTGAAGCTCGCATCCGCTACAAGACCATGGTGCTTGCCTACGGAGCTGTGAGGGGAACGGCACCTCAGTACCTCCAGGCTCTGATCAGGCCCTACACCCAAACAAGGGCACTGCGTTCATCCACCTCTGGCCTGCTCGCCTCCCTACCACTGAGGAGGTACAGTTCCCGCTCAGCCCAGTCAAAACTGTTCGCTGCTCTGGCCCCCCAATGGTGGAACAAACCCCCTCACGACGCCAGGACAGCGGAGTCAATCACCACCTTCCGGAGACACCTGAAACCCCACCTCTTTAAGGAATACCAAGGATAGGATAAAGTAATCCTTCTCACCCCCCTTAAAAGATTTAGATGCACTATTGTAAAGCGGCTGTTCCACTGGATGTCATAAGGTGAATGCACCAATTTGTAAGTCGCTCTGGATAAGAGCGTCTGCTAAATGACTTAAATGTAATGTAAAATGTAATGAGCCAAGAGACCTAATTCAGGGAGAAAACGGGGTAAAAACAACTGCACTTGTGGCCATACCACCATGAACACGTTCAGGGTCGGGCCTGGTTAGTACTGGGACAGGAAACAGCCTGGGAATACCAGGTGCCGTAAGCCCCACAAAAAATGTGCTAGTATTGGAGTCAATACTCAAGTTAATACTCAAATAGTCAAGTTAATAGTTTCAGTATAGTTTTAGTTTTTCAAACGAGTTTGTTAATTATTTTATTTCAGTTTACAAAATATTTTGGGATGATTTTGGGATGATTAGTTTCAGTTTTAGTTTACTATAGTAACCTTGGATGTCACTATCTCTCCTAGAGTATGTTAACTGTAACCGGGGATCATCTCTGTACTGCTGATTTATGAGGTCAGCGAGAGAGAGAAGAAGAGGGCAGTGAAATATATCTTTGGCAGTAAATGATGAATGAGGAGGAACCTGCTGTTGTTTTTCTGTGATTTAGGCATACTGGCTTAGCTAACAGAAAGTATGGGTGAGTGAGCGTGTATGTTTGTGTGTGTATATGCACTCATGCATGTGTGCGACTGTGCATGGGTACTGTATCTCTAACGGCATTGATTATGCAATTAGGCTTTATCAAATCAAATCAAATTGTATCGGATGCATGCACATATTTACTCCTCTCCATGAATGAGGCAAAGTGATCACTTTAGCCAACATATTACAATTTTGGAGGCCTGTTTGCTGGACTGTTTTCAAGACATTCTGGTACAAAAACAAGCGGGAGAGTAAACAAACAGAGCACAGTGCTGAGGAACTGCGGCCGTGAGTAACAACATTTTCAAAGACCAACAGAGCCAATCACTATCAAGCCTGTCCATAACTGAGACTCCCTCCCACTAGTCGATTGAAGGGATTAGCATTTCCCAAAAATCTACCAAGTTTCAATTCCGGGAATAATTCATATTCATCCCGAGAGTCCTGGGAAATACCGTAAAAATCAGAAGTGCCCATTTAAAGCATTTAAAACCAAGATATGGTCACTGTGCCAGGGTTCTCTCCAAATAAATCACATGGGCAAAAACATTTTCATCTAAAATGATTAAATATTAAAGCTTTAAACCTCTCACTAAAAGCTTCATTCATACATAAATTATACTTAAACCCCAAAAGGTTCTCCAGTAGATTATTAACAAAGGCTCATCCTTTGTTCAAAAATGTTATTTTTTGTTCTTCTCTGCTCTGTAGATTTTGTTGCGAAGAGACAGAATCAATAGTTCATTTATTCTGGTATGGATCCTATGTAGCTTGTTTCTGGTCACAGATTCAGGAATAGTTAAAAAAAAATCACAACATCCAATTAAAATTAAATTAAATTAAAACCACGAGGGTGGTCTATGGTGATAGGTGGGATGGGCTGAGAGTGGCTGAGGGTTGGTCTATGCTGAGGGTTGGGATTAAAAAGCTTATGTTTGGTAATGTATTATTGTTATGTGATTGCTTTATATAAAAGTACCATGTATGTAAAATATATACGTAAAATGTATATGTAACATGTATGTATATGTAGCATAAAAGCTGTAAAAAATAAGAAAAAAAGGTATTTGTACTCTGAGGAGGGGGGGTGTTGGAGGGGTTAATAAAAAATAAAAATAAAAAATGTAAATAAATAAATAATAAGCGAGGTGCTGCACCACCTTGCCATCTTGGCTGCGCCACTATGTAAAGATTTCAAAGAAAATGAAACTGATATTAAGTAATGATAGAGTAACTATCATTGATCACAATGACATTGTTGTGAATTGGAAAACAGGCTGTTAATAAATTCAGAGCGTTATCATTGTCGTCTCTTGTAGTGGAAATGTCCTGTATTTACCAAATCATGAGAGAAAACCACACACAAGTCAGAGTTATCATAAAGTCCATCTTTATTTATATGAGCTCCATCACAACCCTGTGACTCTCAGATCAATTCAGGGTCTATCAATGAATTCTCTGAGAGCACTTACACATTGCAACTGAGATCCTTTATAGCAAAGACACACATAGCCAGACAGCATTGGCTATAAATTATCATTCAGCTTTGTCTCCTAAACTATGTTCTTATCTCGCTCTCAGGACCATAAAACAAAACCTATCAACAGGCATATATCAAATACACCCCTCCTTGACAAGATCACAGAGACACAGTGACTGGCACACAGACATTGTGGAGCCAAGAGATAATTGGTTTAAAATATATGTTTACATCTGAAGATAATCTTGACCCCTCCCCTCTCTGCGGCCCAAGTAACTTACCCCATGACAGAGAACAGATAACTGCAACCGGCCAACAGTATTATCCAAAAATAGACATTCTGATGAGAAGTAACTCACAAACATATAATGAAAATAAAACATATTATCTATGTTACCCAACTAATTCTGATTATTCCCCCACACTCATTGGCATTATTAAAGTGAAGACTGTTATTTTATTAAATCAATGCTCTGTAATTATCATTACATGATTAAACTAATCATGTAAATGTAATTAACTAGGAAGTCGGGGCACCAAGGAAAATCTTCAGATGACAAAGTTATAATTTTCCTAATATAACTCTTCTGATATTTTAATATCTGATCAATAAGTCTTCTAATTAATCAATTATTCTTCACCTCACGTTAGTCTCATTCCAACCTTTGTAAATTGTTGGTTATCTGCACGAATTCAGCCTTTACTATGAATCATCCATACATCAATTGTCTTAATCATTTATTTACTAACCAACTAAATAATCACAGAAATGCATAAACACACAAACAGTAGATATGGTTACAAGGAAATGATAGGGGAGGTTCCCTAGTGGGCTAAGCTGATATGAGGGCTTGGCGGACAAAGGGAAGTGGGTGTGGACTGAGAAGGGTGGGAAAGGCAAAATGAGTCACTACACAGTTGATACGTAATTATATTAATTTAAATGCTAATCCTTTACACACGAACGCTCACTCATTCAGGAATAATTGCAATCAATATATATTTACGCCCAGTGTGTCGTCATGATCCCTGTTGGAATCGTAAGTCCTTCTGTTGGAAAGTTCATCTGAGTGTCGCTCTCTCTCTGCTTCCCTGAAGTCTTTCGTGGTTAGAATGGATATTTCAGAGTACCATTCAGAATTGTTCTTAGAGAATAGATGTTTCAGCGGTTGTCGGTCTTCGCATCCCAGGTTGACAAAATTTCTAGCAGCAGACTAGCAGATAGATTAGTATCTAAGATTTGCTCTTATTCTGTCGGGATCGATAGTCTCAGAGCTCCACGTGGTATGGTTAGGAATTCAACAACCATTGCAAACCTTAGCCTATACTGAGGTTGTTGTGGTCTGAACCCAACCTGTGGCCCTTCGGTGTCCATCAAAGTACGTGTGGTCTGAAGAGGATTTCCTCAGGAAGGTTTTTTTTATTCATAACAGTAGAAAAGGACTGTTCCATGACGCCAGATCATGTCTGTGCTCATGGGGGCAGGCCAATTACTTAGTTAAACTTTAAAGGGAATACAATTCTTTCACATTAAAGGTTTAACGTCATATTACATAATTTCACAAATACTTTCATCTTTACTCATTCATTTTATACAATAATTTGATGCAAACCTCATAATTGAGAGATATAGTCATGTGTGTTTCCTGTCCTCTCTGAGGTCACCAAATGAAACACACTCGTCCCTTAAGTGTCCACGGATCATTCCGTGGACGTTTTGTCAAATCCCTATTTTGGGGATTTAGGAGTTCGCCATGTGAAATCCTTTGTTCTCTCTATGTGTCCCTTTCTGCATGGCCAGGGGGAGTGAGACTCTTCCAGGAATGTATGACCTGAAATAACAGAACCTGTGTGTAGGAGAGAGAGAGGGGAATTCCACGATCTATACCCAGAAAGGGCCACCTCAAGACATCATGTTCCTTAATAAATGCAGCACCTTTCAGCAGAAGGCTATCTCGACACAGAGCACACCCCGAAGTAGACTACAGCGTTATTCAAACAAACTTTGAAATGTCGGTCAAACAAAAATCGAATGACCAAAGCTGAGCATGCTAGAAAACCTCCTTCAACGAATGACAGAACATCTCCTAGATTTGGCAAAATCGAGTTATAAAGCTTATAAAGATCATGAATCTCAAGGTCCTCAGCCACCTTAGCTCGGCATGTTCACCCCGCTACCATCTAGAAGGTGGAGACAGTACAGGTGCATATAATCTGGGACCGAGAGACTGAAAGCAGCTTCTATCTGCAGGCCATCAGACTGTTTAATAGTCACTATTAGCCGGCCTCCGCGCAGTACCCTGCCCTGAACTAAAGTCACTGCTACTAGCCGGCCACCACCCGGTACTCAGCCCTGCACCTTAGAGACTGCTGTCCTATGTCACACCCTGATCTGTTTCACCTGTCTTTGTGATTGTCTCCACCCCTGTGTATTTATACCTGTGTTCTCTGTTTATCTGTTGCCAGTTCATCTTGTTTGTCAAGTCAACCAGCGTTACTGTATCTCAGTTCCAGCTTTCCCAGTCTCTCTTTTTCTCGCCCTGCTGGTTTTGACCCTTGCCTGTCCTGACTTTCAGCCTGCCTGCTTGTCCACTCTGCCTGCCCCTGACCCTGCCTGCTGTCCTGTACCGTTGCCCCACCTCTGGTTTACTGACCCCTGCCTGCCTTGACCTGTCTATTGCCTGCCCCTGACCCTGCCTGCCGTCCGGTACCGTTGCCCCACCTCTGGTTTACTGACCCCTGCCTGCCTTGACCTGTCTATTGCCTGCCCCTGACCCTGCCTGCCGTCCGGTACCGTTGCCCCACCTCTGGTTTACTGACCCCTGCCTGCCTTGTCTTGTCTATTGCCTTCCCCTGACCCTGACCCTGCCTGCAGTCCGGTACCGTTGCCCCACCTCTGGTTTACTGACCCCTGCCTGCCTTGACCTGTCTATTGCCTGCCCCTGACCCTGCCTGCCGTCCTGTACCGTTGCCCCTCCTCTGGTTTACTGACTCCTGCCTGCCTTGACCTGTCTATTGCCTGCCCCTGACCCTGCCTGCTGTCCTGTACCTTTGCCCCACCTCTGGTTTACTGACCCCTGCCTGCCTTGACCTGTCTATTGCCTTCCCCTGACCCTGACCCTGCCTGCCGTCCGGTACCGTTGCCCCACCTCTGGTTTACTGACCCCTGCCTGCCTTGACCTGTCTATTGCCTGCCCCTGACCCTGCCTGCCGTCCGGTACCATTGCCCCACCTCTGGTTTACTGACCCCTGCCTGCCTTGACCTGTCTATTGCCTGCCCCTGACCCTGCCTGCCGTCCGGTACCATTGCCCCACCTCTGGTTTACTGACCCCTGCCTGCCTTGACCTGTCTATTGCCTGCCCCTGACCCTGCCTGCCGTCCGGTACCATTGCCCTACCTCTGGTTTACTGACCCCTGCCTGCCTTGACCTGTCTATTGCCTGACCCTGTTGGATTATTAAACCATTGTTAATTCAACGTTGTCTGCATCTGGGTCTTACCTTCATACCTGACAACCTATGTACATAGTCATTGAACACTGGTCACTTTAATAAAGTTTACATACTGTTTTAGCCACTTCATATGTACAGTACATATATAGTTATATTCCTGACAATGCTCATTCTAATATTTCTATATTTCTTAATTATAATTTTTGGGCGATTTGTGTGTATTGTTCTTTATTGTTAGGTATTTCTGCACTGTTAGAGCCAGGAACATAAGCATTTCACGACACCCGCAATGACATCTGCAAAAGATATGTACGCGACCAATACCATTTGATTTGACAAAAATGCCTATGTAGTGAATTGTGCGTAGACCTATGAAATATGTGACTGTCTGAAGAGTCACAATGACAGCTCAAAGAGGCTCACATTATTTTATAGGCTATATGTTAGGGGTTTCCTGTAGGGTTTATTAACTGCATTCAGTTTGCGTGTGCAGCCCAGCAGTGTCAATTATGCATGTGGTTTGAATTTATGGCGATGTTGTGTGAAGTAAATATGCTAGGCTAAAGGCTTTCATGCAGCAACCTGTTTAGATAATGTGCTATAAAAAAATTATACTCTGCTTCTGCGCATGTTGTGTATTTTGTGGAATTGCATTAGTGGAACAATGGGATTTGTTTTGTTAATTTCCCAGGTCTTGTCATGACATTTCTTAGGGAAATGTGAAGAGCGTTCCCGGGACAGTCCCGGGATCCCGGTTATCCATGTTCATCCCGAGTGGATTTCTGTTAGCACAAAGCGCTACATGTCTACAGGCTAAATACTAACGACAAGGTTGTGTGATCAGTTCAATCTTGACATGAGCCAGTATAACGCAACACTGGCCTCTCATTAGTGTCATCAGTTGTGTCAAGGAATCAATTAATCAATCAGAAAATGAGCTTCTCTATTCACATGAGCCTTGTTAAGCATTTTAATGAGTGACTGGATGAATTAGAGGCATAGCCCAGCAGAGAGAGAGAAGCCTTTCAGAGGTCAAATCTGATGGTAGCCTTGGGAGGAACAGACTGAGTCTTGAGGGGGGTAGGAAAAGCCAACAGGCACTCTGGTAGTCTGGCAGGTCTTAAATTAGGCTGCTTATCTAATGTTCAACCATAATGACATCAGATGAAACATTTAGGTCATTATAATGACATCAGGTGAAACATTTAGGTCATTATAATGACATCAGGTGAAACATTTAGGTCATTATAATGACATCAGGTGAAACATTTAGGTCATTATAATGACATCAGGTGAAACATTTAGGTCATTATAATGACATCAGGTGAAACATTTAGGTCATTATAATGACATCAGGTGAAACATTTAGGTCATTATAATGACATCAGGTGAAACATTTAGGTCATTATAATGACATCAGATGAAACATTTAGGTCATTATAATGACATCAGGTGAAACATTTAGGTCATTATAATGACATCAGGTGAAACATTTAGGTCATTATAATGACATCAGGTGAAACATTTAGGTCATTATAATGACATCAGGTGAAACATTTAGGTCATTATAATGACATCAGGTGAAACATTTAGGTCATTATAATGACATCAGGTGAAACATTTAGGTCATTATAATGACATCAGGTGAAACATTTAGGTCATTATAATGACATCAGGTGAAACATTTAGGTCATTATAATGACATCAGGTGAAACATTTAGGTCATTATAATGACATCAGGTGAAACATTTAGGTCATTATAATGACATCAGGTGAAACATTTAGGTCATTATAATGACATCAGGTGAAACATTTAGGTCATTATAATGACATCAGATGAAACATTTAGGTCATTATAATGACATCAGGTGAAACATTTAGGTCATTATAATGACATCAGGTGAAACATTTAGGTCATTATAATGACATCAGGTGAAACATTTAGGTCATTATGGTGACATCAGGTGAAACATTTAGGTCATTATAATGACATCAGGTGAAACATTTAGGTCATTATAATGACATCAGGTGAAACATTTAGGTCATTATAATGACATCAGGTGAAACATTTAGGTCATTATAATGACATCAGGTGAAACATTTAGGTCATTATAATGACATCAGGTGAAACATTTAGGTCATTATAATGACATCAGGTGAAACATTTAGGTCATTATAATGACATCAGGTGAAACATTTAGGTCATTATAATGACATCAGGTGAAACATTTAGGTCATTATAATGACATCAGGTGAAACATTTAGGTAATTATGGTGAGGTTACAAAATGTCAAAAAGTAAAAGTCTTTGTTTAATCATTCATCTCACTAAATTAAATTACAGCGCCCAAACTGTCAAGCTTTTTAATAAATTAATGAGCCGAGGAAGAAGTTGTTCAGACTGGAACAACAGATACAGTTGAAGTGGGACGTTTACATACACCTTAGCCAAATACCTTTAAAATGACCTGTTTTAGGTCAGGATCACCACTTAATTTTAAGAATGTGAAATGTCAGAATAATAGTAGAGAGAATTATATATTTCAGCTTTTATTTTTTTCATCACATTCCCAGTGGGTCAGAAGTTTACATACACTCAATAAGTATTTGGTAGTATTGCCTTTAAATTGTTTAACTTGGGCCAAAAGTTTCAGGTAGCCTTCCACAAGCCTCCCACAATAAGCTGGGTGAATTTTGGCCCTTTCCTCCTGCTCCTTGCTCGCACACGCTTTTTCAGTTCTGCCCAGACATTTTCTACAGGATTGAGGTCAGGACTATGTTATGGCCACTCCAATACCTTGACTTTGTTGTCCTTTGTTTGCCAAAACTTTGGAAGTTTCCTTGGGGTCATTGTCCATTTGGAAGACCACTTTGCGACCAAGCTTTAACTTCCTGACTGATGTCTTAAGATGTTGCTTCAATACATCCACATAATTTTACTTATTCATGATGCCATCTATTTTGTGAAGTGCACCAGTCCCTCCTGCAGCAAAGCACCCCCACAACATGATGCTGCCACTCCCGTGCTTAAACTTCTGGCCCACTGGAATTGTGATACAGTGAATTCTAAGTGAAATAATCTGTCTGTAAACAATTGTTCACAAAAATATTCATCCGCCAGTCAATGTATTGTCTATGGCGATAGAAAATAGATGAGGTCCCGTTTACAATGCCTACAGCTTCCAAACGATGTCGCCAGTACTGGCATTTCATTGCATGTTTATCCTTGGTGGGATGACGTATAGGCACTTCCTGTCTTGGGGTCCACCGAGGAAGTTATGAAAGTGAAAAAATGGATGATGATTTCAAGACTTGCTGCTATCGAATACAGATCGCCCCGTGATCAATTTTATCGATTATTAACATTTATTAATACCTGAAGTTGGTTTACAAAATTAGTTTGAAGTGATTTGTAAAAGTTTATTGGCAACTTTTTTAATTTTAAAAAGTGACGTTGCGTATTGTAAAGGTGAATTTTCCTGGATCAGACGGCCTTCATAAATGGACATTTTGGGTATACAATGACGGATTTAATCGGGAAAAAGACCCAATTGTGATGTTTATGGGACATATAGAAGTGCCAACAAAGAAGCTTGTCAAAGGTAATGAATGTTTTATATTTTATTTCTGCGTTTTGTGTAGCGCCGGCTACCGCTAATTATTTTGTTTAGGCCTCATTCAGGTATTTTGGGGGGTGCATGCTATCAGATAATAGCTTATCATGCTTTCGCCGAAAAGTATTTTACAAATCGGACATGTTGGCTAGATTCACAACGAGTGCAGCTTTAACTGAGTACCTTGCATGTGTGTTTTAATGAAAGTTTGAGTTTTATCGAGTACTACAGTTGGCGCTCTGAAATTTCCGCTGATTTTGGTGGGGGCTAATGAGAGCTGAATGAGTCAGGGCACTGCCAGACTGGCATGAGCTGATCACGCGTGCTCACGTGAGAGTTAGCTCTGTTCCATTGCATTTCTACAGACAAAGGAATTCTCCGGTTGGAACATTATTGAAGATTTATGATAAAAACATCCTAAAGATTGATTAACGGGATCTTTGCGGATCTCAGCCATAAGAGGTTTAATGCATTTGAGCCAATCATTTGTGTTGTGACAAGGGGTGGTATACAGAATATAGCCCTATTTGGTAAAAGACCAAGTCCATATTATGGCAAAAACAGCTCAAACAAGCAAAGAGAAACGACAGTCATTATTTTAAGATATGAAGGTCAATCAATGCGGAAAATTAAAAGGAATTTGAAAGTTTCTCTCATGAGGATTGCCACAGGAAAGAAAGACCCAGAGTTACCCTGCTGCAGAGCATAAGTTCATTAGAGTTAACTGCACCTCAGATTGCAGCCCAAATAAATGCTTCACAGAGTTCAAGTAAGAGACACATCTCAACATCAACTGTTCAGAGGAGACTGTATGAATCAGACCTTCATGGTCAAATTGCTGCAACGAAACCACTACTAAAGGACACCAATAAGAAGAATAGACTTGCTTTGGCCAAGAAACACGAGCAATTGAAATTAGACCGGTGGAAATCTGTCCTTTGGTCTGATGAGTCCAAATGAGAGATTTTTGGTTCCAATAATGTCTTTATGAGATGCAGAGTAGGTGAATGGATGATCTCTGCATGTGTAGTTTCCATCGTGAAGCATGGAGGACGAGGTGTGATGGTGTGGGGGTGCTTTGCTGGTGACACTGTCAGTGATTTATTTACAATTCAAGGCACACTTAACCAGCATATCTACCCCAGCATTCTGCAATGACACACCTTCCCATCTAGTTTGTGCTTAGTGGGACTATAATTTTTTTTCAACAGGACAGTGACCCAACACACCTCCAGGCTGTGTAAGGGCTATTTGACCAAGAATAAGAGTGATGTAGTGCTGCATCAGATGACCTGGCCTCCCCAGTCACCCAACCTCAACTCAATTTAGATGGTTAGGGATGAGTTGGACCTCAGAGTGAAGGAAAAGCAGCCAACAAGTGCTCAGCATATGTGGGAACTCCTTCAAGACTGGTGGAAAAGCATTCCAGGTGAAGCTGGTTGAGAGAATGCTAAGAGTGTGCCAAGCTTTCACCATGGCAAAAGGTGGCTACTTTGAAGAATCTCAAATATATAATATATTTTGATTTGTTTAACCTTTCTAGCGCAGGGGAACCCTTTAGACAACATTCCTCTGAAAAGGCAGAGCGCGAAATTCAAAAATATTTTTTTTAAATATGTAACTTTCACACATTAACAAGTCCAATACAGCAAATGATAGGTGAACATCTTGTTAATCTACCCATCATGTCCGATTTAAAAAATGCTTTACAGCTAAAGCACAACATATGATTATGTTAGATCACTGCCAAGTCGATTAAACACACAGTTATTTTCCAGCCAAAGATGGAGTCACAAAAAGCAGAAATATAGATCAAATGAATCACTAACCTTTGATGATCTTCATCAGATGACACTCATAGGACATCATGTTACACAATACATGTATGTTTTGTTCGATAATGTGCATATTTATATCCAAAAATCTCATTTTACATTGGCGCCTTACGTGCAGTAATGTTTTGATTCCAAAACATCCGGTGATTTTGCAGAAATACTCATCATAAACATTGATAAAAGATACTAGTGTTATTCACATAATTAAAGATAAGACTTCTCCTGAATGCAATCGCTGTGTCAGATTTTTTAAAAACCTTACGGAAAAAATATAATCTGAGAACGGCGCTCAGAACCCAAAACAGCCAGAGGAATATCCTCCATTTTGGAATCAACAAAGTTAGAAACAACACCATAAATATTCACTTACCTTTGATGATCTTCATCAGAAGGCACTCCCAGGAATCCCAGTTCCACAATAAATGACTGATTTGTTCCATAAAGTTCCATCATTTATGTCCAAATAACCATTTGTTGTTAGCGTGTTCAGCCAAGTAATCCATCTTCATGAGGCACAGGCACTTCATCAAGACAAAAACTCGAAAAGTTCCGCTGCAGTCCTTTAGAAACATGTCAAACGATGTATGGAATCAATTGTTAGCATGTTTTTAACATAAAACATCAATAATGTTCCAACTGGAGAATTCCTTTGTCTTCAGAAAAAGCACTGGAATGCGAGGTAACTCTGTTGGGAGCGCGTGTCATGAGACCAAGGCTCTCTGCCAGACCACTGACTCAAAGAGGTCTCATGAGCCCCGTCTTTATAGTAGAATTCTCAAACCATTTCTAAAGATGATTGACATCTAGTGGAAGCCCTAGGAAGTGCAACCTCATCCATATCTCAATGTGTATTCGGTAGGCCAAGCTTTGAAAAACTACAAACCTCAGATGTCCCACTTCCTGGTTGGATTTGTCTCAGGTTTTCGCCTGCCATATGAGTTCTGTTATACTCATAGACATAATTCAAACAGTTTTAGAAACTTCAGTGTTTTCTATCCAATACTAATAATAATATGCATATATTAGCATCTGGGACAAAGTAGGAGGCAGTTCACTCTGGGCACGCTATTCATCCAAAAGTGAAAATGCTGCCCCCTATCCCAAAAAGGTTAACACTTTTTGGGTTACTACATGATTCCATATGTGTTATTTCATAGTTTTGATGCCTTCACTATTATTCTACAATGTCAAAAATAGTAAAATAAAATAAAAACCCTTGAATGAATAAATGTGTCCAAACTTTTGACTGGTGCTGTACACACACACGCTGGCTCTCTATAATTTTGTTTAGATGGATAGATGGTGAATGAAGGAAAATGGGGAAAACTTTGTGACAGATTAATCAGGTAAAGGATTTTGCTGAGAACATCATTTTTTATCCCAGGCTGTGAACTCTATAGTCATAATAGTTATTAACTCACTCAGTCAGTTAATTTATTTTCTACAGACCCCTACAGGCTCAAAATAGCTCACAACTCCCCTTCAAAATGCACTTGCCCTTCGCTTACAGTTAATTACTGTTTGGAGAATAATTCATATTTCATATTTCTGGTCAAAGGATGACGGAAAACATATGAATATTGATGCACCTTTCATTACATTTCATTATGACCAAAATTATATTTTCAACTTACCCAGCATTAAGTATTTATGCCATGTCTCTGCAGGGTGTACACAGCAGTTAATGGATTGACAGACTCCCAGTAGTTGGTTAAATATGACCTTCCTCTCCATGCATTATGGCATTGTTACCACATTCTTTATGGGCCCATTAACTGCACTGAACCACTGGGTTGACACAACGACAGAGATGGTTCAGTATATTAATGGCAGATTGAGGGGATGGGGTGATGAGGTAATGTTCTGTGGGAGGAGGTTTAAGTGGCTCATCCTTTCTCCCCTTTTTGTGATGCCACAGCAAACGAGAGACTGTTTTTGCTGGACAATATTAGAAGACGGACCAGGATCTGAACTTCCCTCCCTGGCAGGCCTGTCTGTCTATCTGTTGTCAGGAAGCTGCAGTCTTTAGATGGCCTTGTTCCTCCATGGTCTTTGATTTCACTGAAGACAGTTTCAGGCCTTCTGATGGATAAAACATGTACTCCTATTCCCCTTTCAGCAGTGGACATGCCCAGACTGCCAGACTGGCCCACTGTCCCCATTCCAATGTCTGACTGTTGGAGAGACAGGTTTAGAGAAGTGTTACCCAGCCAGACACAGCATTCTGAAACTAATAAGACACCCCTCCCCTCCTATTCACACAGACATGTTCAAAATCACAGCCACTCTCTGTCTCCAGGCCTGCACTATGTGAACACTATAGAGATGCTGATATGCAGTACTTGAATACAGAGTCACACAGTGCAGTAGAAGCACACACACATGCAAGTCACACACACACACATACATACACACACGTCAGGCACACACATGTGCACACACACAGTGCAGTCTGATTCCGACTCCTTTATATCAGAGAACGAACAGATAACCTTTCCCCATAATATCCTGATTGGACTCCAATGTCTAATTGCAGTGAGTAGATATATTGGTCCACCCGTGTAATTCAGTTATAACAAGGCTCTCCTGTGTATTAATTGATGCCCCCACACAGCCAGCGTTTGTCTCTCCGTGTTCCTCTACATCTTACACAGTAGACCTACCCACGGGTGGAATTACTGTCTTTGGCAAATGCTCACATGCCATGAAATTGGAAGGATGATGTTGGAGGAGGGAGTGCAAGGGGAGAAGGAGAGAGGTGGTTAGGAATGTCACCGAGGCTATCAGATAACAATCAAATGATGCTGTATGTATCCTAATGCCGAGTGGACACTCCAATGCCAAACCAAACTTATTGCTACGCCCAGGTGTGGGTAATTCAAGGGTTGCAGACTGCAGTGAGTGCAGGCTTTTGTTACAGGCCAGTTCCAACACACATGATTCCATTAACTAACTGCTCATCTGAAACTAGATTAGAGTCAGGTGTGTTCTGTAATTACTGTCTGTTGTTCTCTGTTTTTTTTTAATATTTTTTTTACCCCGATTTCTCCCCAATTTCGTGGTATCCAATTGTTTAGTAGCTACTATCTTGTCTCATCGCTACAACTCCCGTACGGGCTCGGACAAGACGAAGGTTGAAAGTCATGTGTCCTCCGATACACAACCCAACCAAGCTGCACTGCTTCTTAACACAGCACACATCCAACCCGGAAACCAGCCGCACCAATGTGCCAGAGGAAACACCTGGCAACCTTAGTTAGCGTGCACTGCACCCGGCCCGCCACAGGTGTCGCTGGGGCGCGATGAGACAAGGATATCCCTACCGGCCAAACCCTCCCTAACCCGGGCGACGCTAGGCCAATTGTGCGTTGCCCCACGGACCTCCCGTTCACGGCTGGTTATGACAGAGTCTGGGCGCGAACCCAGAGTCTCTGGTGGCACAGAGACTTAACCACTGCGCCACCCAGGAGGCCCTGTTCTCTGTTGTTAATCTCTGTTGTTAATCTCTGTTGTTGTTCTCTGTTGTTGTTCTCTGTTGTTAATCTCTGTTGTTGTTCTCTGTTGCTGCTCTCTGTTGTTGTTCTCTGTTGTTAATCTCTGTTGTTGTTCTCTGTTGTTGTTCTCTGTTGCTGCTGTCTGTTGTTGCTCTCTGTTGCTGCTGTCTGTTGTTGTTCTCTGTTGCTGCTGTCTGTTGTTGTTCTCTGTTGTTGATCTCTGTTGTTGTTCTCTGTTGCTGCTCTCTGTTGTTGTTCTCTGTTGTTAATCTCTGTTGTTGTTCTCTGTTGTTGTTCTCTGTTGCTGCTGTCTGTTGTTGCTCTCTGTTGCTGCTCTCTGTTGTTGTTCTCTGTTGCTGCTCTCTGTTGTTGTTCTCTGTTGTTGTTCTCTGTTGTTGTTCTCTGTTGTTGTTCTCTGTTGTTGTTCTCTTTTGTTGTTCTCTGTTGTGGCTCTCTGTTGTTGCTCTCTGTTGTTGTTCTCTGTTGTTGTTCTCTGTTGTTGTTCTCTGTTGCTGCTGTCTGTTGTTGTTCTCTGTTGTTGCTCTCTGTTGCTGCTGTCTGTTGTTGTTCTCTGTTGTTGTTCTCTGTTGTTGTTCTCTGTTGTTGCTCTATGGTTGTTCTCTGTTGTTGTTCTCTTTTGTTGTTCTCTGTTGTGGCTCTCTGTTGTTGCTCTCTGTTGTTGTTCTCTGTTGTTAATCTCTGTTGTTGTTCTCTGTTGTTGTTCTCTGTTGTTGTTCTCTGTTGTTGTTCTCTGTTGTTGTTCTCTGTTGTTGTTCTCTGTTGTTGTTCTCTGTTGTTGTTCTCTGTTGATGCTCTATGGTTGTTCTCTGTTGTTGTTCTCTGTTGTGGCTCTCTGTTGTTGCTCTCTGTTGTTGTTCTCTGTTGTTAATCTCTGTTGTTGTTCTCTGTTGTTGTTCTCTTTTGTTGTTCTCTGTTGTGGCTCTCTGTTGTTGCTCTCTGTTGTTGTTCTCTGTTGTTGTTCTCTGTTGTTGTTCTCTGTTGCTGCTGTCTGTTGTTGTTCTCTGTTGTTGTTCTCTGTTGTTGTTCTCTGTTGATGCTCTCTGTTGTTGTTCTCTGTTGTTGTTCTCTGTTGTTGCTCTCTGTTGCTGCTGTCTGTTGTTGCTCTCTGTTGTTGTTCTCTGTTGTTGTTCTCTTTTGTTGTTCTCTGTTGCTGCTGTCTGTTGTTGTTCTCTGTTGTTGTTCTCTGTTGTTGTTCTCTGTTGCTGCTGTCTGTTGTTGTTCTCTGTTGTTGTTCTCTGTTGTTGCTCTCTGTTGTTGTTCTCTGTTGTTGTTCTCTGTTGTTGTTCTCTGTTGTTGTTCTCTTTTGTTGTTCTCTGTTGTGGCTCTCTGTTGTTGCTCTCTGTTGTTGTTCTCTGTTGTTAATCTCTGTTGTTGTTCTCTGTTGTTGTTCTCTTTTGTTGTTCTCTGTTGTGGCTCTCTGTTGTTGTTCTCTGTTGTTGTTCTCTGTTGTTGTTCTCTGTTGCTGCTGTCTGTTGTTGTTCTCTGTTGTTGCTCTCTGTTGCTGCTGTCTGTTGTTGCTCTCTGTTGTTGTTCTCTGTTGTTGTTCTCTGTTGTTGCTCTCTGTTGCTGCTGTCTGTTGTTGTTCTCTGTTGCTGCTCTCTGTTGTTGCTCTCTGTTGCTGCTGTCTGTTGTTGTTCTCTGTTGCTGCTCTCTGTTGTTGTTCTCTGTTGTTGTTCTCTGTTGCTGCTCTCTGTTGCTGTTGTCTGTTGTTGTTCTCTGTTGCTGCTCTCTGTTGTTGTTCTCTGTTGTTGTTCTCTGTTGTTGTTCTCTGTTGCTGCTGTCTGTTGTTGTTCTCTGTTGCTGCTCTCTGTTGTTGTTCTCTGTTGTTGTTCTCTGTTGTTGTTCTCTGTTGTTGTTCTCTGTTGCTGCTCTCTGTTGTTGTTCTCTGTTGTTAATCTCTGTTGTTGTTCTCTGTTGCTGCTCTCTGTTGTTGTTCTCTGTTGTTAATCTCTGTTGTTGTTCTCTGTTGTTGTTCTCTGTTGTTGTTCTCTGTTGCTGCTGTCTGTTGTTGCTCTCTGTTGCTGCTGTCTGTTGTTGTTCTCTGTTGTTAATCTCTGTTGTTGTTCTCTGTTGTTGTTCTCTGTTGTTGCTCTCTGTTGTTGTTCTCTGTTGTTGTTCTCTGTTGCTGCTGTCTGTTGTTGTTCTCTGTTGTTGTTCTCTGTTGTTGTTCTCTGTTGCTGCTCTCTGTTGTTGTTCTCTGTTGTTGTTCTCTGTTGCTGCTCTCTGTTGTTGCTCTCTGTTGTTGTTCTCTGTTGTTGCTCTCTGTTGTTGTTCTCTGTTGCTGCTCTCTGTTGTTGCTCTCTGTTGTTGTTCTCTGTTGTTACTCTCTGTTGTTGTTCTCTGTTGTTGCTCTCTGTTGTTGTTCTCTGTTGTTGCTCTCTGTTGTTGCTCTCTGTTGTTGTTCTCTGTTGTTGCTCTCTGTTGTTGTTCTCTGTTGCTGCTCTCTGTTGTTGCTCTCTGTTGTTGTTCTCTGTTGTTGCTCTCTGTTGCTGCTGTCTGTTGTTGCTCTCTGTTGTTGCTGTCTATTGTTGCTCTCTGTTGCTGCTGTCTGTTGTTGCTCTCTGTTGTTGTTCTCTGTTGTTGATCTCTGTTGTTGTTCTCTGTTGTTGCTCTCTGTTGTTGCTCTCTGTTGTTGCTGTCTGTTGTTGCTCTCTGTTGCTGCTGTCTGTTGTTGTTCTCTGTTGTTGTTCTCTGTTGTTGCTCTCTGTTGCTGCTGTCTGTTGATGCTGTCTGTTGTTGCTCTCTGTTGCTGCTCTCTGTTGTTGTTCTCTGTTGTTGCTCTCTGTTGTTGTTCTCTGTTGTTGTTCTCTGTTGTTGTTCTCTGTTGTTGCTCTCTGTTGCTGCTGTCTGTTGTTGTTCTCTGTTGTTGTTCTCTGTTGTTGTTCTCTGTTGTTGTTCTCTGTTGCTGCTGTCTGTTGTTGCTGTCTGTTGTTGCTCTCTGTTGCTGCTCTCTGTTGCTGCTCTCTGTTGATGTTCTCTGTTGCTGCTCTCTGTTGATGCTCTCTGTTGTTGCTCTCTGTTGCTGCTCTCTGTTGTTGTTCTCTGTTGCTGCTCTCTGTTGTTGTTCTCTGTTGCTGCTCTCTGTTGCTGCTCTCTGTTGTTGTTCTCTGTTGCTGCTCTCTGTTGTTGTTCTCTGTTGTTGCTCTCTGTTGTTGCTCTCTGTTGTTGTTCTCTGTTGTTGCTCTCTGTTGTTGTTCTCTGTTGTTGTTCTCTGTTGCTGCTCTCTGTTGTTGCTCTCTGTTGCTGCTCTCTGTTGTTGTTCTCTGTTGTTGTTCTCTGTTGTTGTTCTCTGTTGCTGCTGTCTGTTGATGCTGTCTGTTGTTGCTCTCTGTTGCTGCTCTCTGTTGCTGCTCTCTGTTGATGTTCTCTCTTGCTGCTCTCTGTTGTTGTTCTCTGTTGTTGCTCTCTGTTGTTGCTCTCTGTTGTTGTTCTCTGTTGTTGCTCTCTGTTGTTGTTCTCTGTTGTTGTTCTCTGTTGTTGTTCTCTGTTGTTGTTCTCTGTTGTTGCTCTCTGTTGTTGTTCTCTGTTGTTGTTCTCTGTTGTTGCTCTCTGTTGCTGCTCTCTGTTGCTGCTCTCTGTTGTTGTTCTCTGTTGTTGCTCTCTGTTGCTGCTCTCTGTTGCTGCTCTCTGTTGTTGTTCTCTGTTGTTGCTCTCTGTTGTTGTTCTCTGTTGTTGTTCTCTGTTGTTGTTCTCGGTTGTTGTTCTCTGTTGTTGTTCTCTGTTGTTGTTCTCTGTTGTTGTTTTCTGTTGTTGCTCTCTGTTGTTGTTCTCTGTTGTTGCTCTCTGTTGTTGTTCTCTGTTGCTGCTGTCTGTTGTTGCTCTCTGTTGCTGCTGTCTGTTGTTGTTCTCTGTTGTTAATCTCTGTTGTTGTTCTCTGTTGTTGTTCTCTGTTGTTGCTCTCTGTTGTTGTTCTCTGTTGTTGTTCTCTGTTGCTGCTGTCTATTGTTGTTCTCTGTTGCTGCTGTCTGTTGTTGTTCTCTGTTGTTGTTCTCTGTTGTTGTTCTCTGTTGTTGTTCTCTGTTGCTGCTCTCTGTTGTTGTTCTCTGTTGTTGTTCTCTGTTGCTGCTCTCTGTTGTTGCTCTCTGTTGTTGTTCTCTGTTGTTGCTCTCTGTTGTTGTTCTCTGTTGCTGCTCTCTGTTGCTGCTCTCTGTTGTTGTTCTCTGTTGTTGTTCTCTGTTGTTGTTCTCTGTTGTTGTTCTCTGTTGTTGTTCTCTGTTGTTGCTCTCTGTTGTTGTTCTCTGTTGCTGCTCTCTGTTGCTGCTCTCTGTTGTTGTTCTCTGTTGTTGCTCTCTGTTGTTGTTCTCTGTTGTTGTTCTCTGTTGTTGTTCTCTGTTGTTGTTCTCTGTTGTTGTTCTCTGTTGTTGTTCTCTGTTGTTGTTCTCTGTTGTTGCTCTCTGTTGTTGTTCTCTGTTGTTGCTCTCTGTTGTTGTTCTCTGTTGCTGCTGTCTGTTGTTGCTGTCTGTTGTTGTTCTCTGTTGACGCTGTCTGTTGTTGTTCTCTGTTGTTGCTCTCTGTTGTTGTTCTCTGTTGATGCTGTCTGTTGTTGTTCTCTGTTGTTGCTCTCTGTTGTTGTTCTCTGTTGATGCTCTCTGTTGTTGCTCTCTGTTGTTGCTCTCTGTTGTTGTTCTCTGTTGTTGCTCTCTGTTGTTGTTCTCTGTTGCTGCTGTCTGTTGTTGCTGTCTGTTGTTGTTCTCTGTTGACGCTGTCTGTTGTTGTTCTCTGTTGTTGCTCTCTGTTGTTGTTCTCTGTTGTTGCTCTCTGTTGTTGTTCTCTGTTGTTGCTCTCTGTTGTTGTTCTCTGTTGATGCTCTCTGTTGTTGCTCTCTGTTGTTGCTCTCTGTTGTTGTTCTCTGTTGTTGCTCTCTGTTGTTGTTCTCTGTTGTTGTTCTCTGTTGTTGTTCTCTGTTGTTGTTCTCTGTTGTTGCTCTCTGTTGTTGTTCTCTGTTGTTGCTCTCTGTTGTTGTTCTCTGTTGTTGTTCTCTGTTGTTGTTCTCTGTTGTTGCTCTCTGTTGTTGTTCTCTGTTGTTGTTCTCTGTTGTTGTTCTCTGTTGTTGTTCTCTGTTGTTGTTCTCTGTTGTTGCTCTCTGTTGTTGTTCTCTGTTGTTGCTCTCTGTTGTTGTTCTCTGTTGTTGTTCTCTGTTGTTGTTCTCTGTTGTTGTTCTCTGTTGTTGTTCTCTGTTGTTGCTCTCTGTTGTTGTTCTCTGTTGTTGCTCTCTGTTGTTGTTCTCTGTTGTTGTTCTCTGTTGTTAATCTCTGTTGTTGCTCTCTGTTGTTGTTCTCTGTTGATGCTGTCTGTTGTTAATCTCTGTTGTTAATCTCTGTTGTTGTTCTCTGTTGTTGTTCTCTGTTGTTGTTCTCTGTTGCTGCTGTCTGTTGTTGCTCTCTGTTGTTGTTCTCTGTTGTTGCTCTCTGTTGTTGTTCTCTGTTGTTGTTCTCTGTTGTTGTTCTCTGTTGTTGCTCTCTGTTGTTGTTCTCTGTTGTTGCTCTCTGTTGTTGTTCTCTGTTGTTGTTCTCTGTTGTTGTTCTCTGTTGATGCTGTCTGTTGTTAATCTCTGTTGTTAATCTCTGTTGTTGTTCTCTGTTGTTGCTCTCTGTTGCTGCTGTCTGTTGTTGCTCTCTGTTGTTGTTCTCTGTTGTTGCTCTCTGTTGTTGTTCTCTGTTGTTGCTCTCTGTTGTTGTTCTCTGTTGTTGCTCTCTGTTGTTGTTCTCTGTTGTTGTTCTCTGTTGTTGTTCTCTGTTGTTGCTCTCTGTTGTTGTTCTCTGTTGTTGCTCTCTGTTGTTGTTCTCTGTTGTTGTTCTCTGTTGTTGTTCTCTGTTGCTGCTGTCTGTTGTTGCTCTCTGTTGTTGTTCTCTGTTGTTGCTCTCTGTTGTTGTTCTCTGTTGTTGTTCTCTGTTGTTGTTCTCTGTTGTTGCTCTCTGTTGTTGTTCTCTGTTGTTGCTCTCTGTTGTTGTTCTCTGTTGCTGCTGTCTGTTGTTGCTCTCTGTTGTTGTTCTCTGTTGTTGCTCTCTGTTGTTGTTCTCTGTTGTTGTTCTCTGTTGTTGTTCTCTGTTGTTGCTCTCTGTTGTTGTTCTCTGTTGTTGCTCTCTGTTGTTGTTCTCTGTTGTTGTTCTCTGTTGTTGTTCTCTGTTGTTGTTCTCTGTTGCTGCTGTCTGTTGTTGCTCTCTGTTGTTGTTCTCTGTTGTTGCTCTCTGTTGTTGTTCTCTGTTGTTGTTCTCTGTTGCTGCTGTCTGTTGTTGTTCTCTGTTGTTGTTCTCTGTTGTTGTTCTCTGTTGTTGTTCTCTGTTGTTGTTCTCTGTTGTTGTTCTCTGTTGTTGCTCTCTGTTGTTGTTCTCTGTTGTTGTTCTCTGTTGTTGTTCTCTGTTGTTGTTCTCTGTTGTTGTTCTCTGTTGTTGCTCTCTGTTGTTGTTCTCTGTTGTTGCTCTCTGTTGTTGTTCTCTGTTGTTGTTCTCTGTTGTTGCTCTCTGTTGTTGTTCTCTGTTGTTGTTCTCTGTTGTTGTTCTCTGTTGTTGTTCTCTGTTGCTGCTGTCTGTTGTTGCTCTCTGTTGCTGCTGTCTGTTGTTGTTCTCTGTTGTTGTTCTCTGTTGCTGCTGTCTGTTGTTGCTCTCTGTTGCTGCTGTCTGTTGTTGTTCTCTGTTGTTAATCTCTGTTGTTGTTCTCTGTTGTTGCTCTCTGTTGCTGCTGTCTGTTGTTGTTCTCTGTTGTTGCTCTCTGTTGTTGTTCTCTGTTGTTGTTCTCTGTTGTTGCTCTCTGTTGTTGCTCTCTGTTGTTGTTCTCTGTTGTTGCTCTCTGTTGTGGTTCTCTGTTGATGCTGAACCAGGGGGTCTGTAGTGACGCCTCCAGCACTGAGATGCAGTGCCTTAGACCGATGAGCCACTCGGTGCCGCATACTAAGGTCTCCTGTCCTACAGAGGAGGGGTTACGAGTCAAGGACGAAGTTGAAACTGCACACATCTGTGTTGTGTGTCATGGTGAAAGAACAGGATAGACACGTGTCATCATGACGTCAGGCACAGTCATTCATGCCTTGAGGATCAAGGATTTACACCTGATCCACAGAAAATAGATTTCAAATAAAGTACAGCTTATAAAGGTTTTATAAAACATACATAAAGGCTTCATAAGCACTACAGAAATTATTCACAAATCATCTAAAGGCATATGTCACACTCTATAAATGGTCTGTAAAGGGTGACATAACAATTCCCACTGTTTGTTTAAATTGCCAAATGTCTATAAAATGTATGTTTATACATGATTTACAGAGTATGACATACTCTTATAGATGATTTGTGAAGCATTCATTTAGTGCTCATGAAGCCTTTATGTATACTAAGTAAAGCATTTATAGGCTCTACATAATTATAAAGTGGGACCCAAATGATTTATTCGGTAGTAAGGATAATATAAGGTAGTAATCCCAAGATTATAAACTGTTTAGTGACTTGTTTGAGTATGTCTCCATACCTCCGGCTTCACCACCTATTATAAACTGGGTGGTTTGAGCCCTGAATGATGATTGGCTGACAGAAGTGGAATATCAGATCATATACCACGGATATGACAAAACATTTATTTTTACTGCTCTAATTACGTTTGTAACCAGTTTCTAATAGCAATAAGGCACCTTGGGGGTTTGTGATATATGGCCAATATACCACGGCTAAGGGCTGTGTCCAGGCACTCTGCATTGCGTTGTGAATAAGAATAGCCCTTAGCTGTGGTATATTACCAAGGTCACACAGCCCTCTCTGACTGGACCAGGTAATGAGGATGGAACAAAACATACAGCACCAACAAGGGTTGCACATTTTGGGGAATATTCAGAGGTGGAAACTTTCCCTGGGAATTAAAGGGAATATATGGGAATTAATGGAAATATATGAAAATTATTAAGACCATTTAAATGTAGATGTTTTTTGCATTGGATATATTTACCATATCATATGGAGACAGAAACAGAAACCTTTTACCTTATCATAAGTAGACATAATTGCAAATTATTAAATCCTTCCAATAGAAATAGAAAAAAATATTTAGTTAAAAATTGAACTTTAATTAAACGAGTTGACTCTTCACATGGGATGATTTCACTGGACAAGTGAATATTGAATGATCCCCAATGATCCATCACTTCTCCCAAAAACATTTTCAACATACATCTGTAGAATGATAGTCTAAAATTTAAAGCTTTGGTTGTCTTCCTTTCAGGCTTCCATGTCTTCTCCCTGGACCTTCTCAATGTCCACTTCTTGAACATCAGCCTCTGAGGCCTCACCTTCACTGTCACTTTCCAACCTGGTTGAGGATGGCTTATTGTCAGGCTCAAGAAGCCTCAAATGTGCCCATATGGCCACCAATTTTTCACCCCTTGTATTGGTCAGCCTGTTGCGTGCTTTGGTGTGTGTGTTCCCAAACAGGGACCAGTTGCGCTCTGAGGTGGCTGATGTTGGTGGGATTTGTAGGATGATGGAGGCAACAGGGGAAAGAGCCTCAGATCCACAAAGTCCCTTCCACCAGGTGGCTGATGAGATATGTTGGCACGACTGCCATATTGCATCTCCATGCCAAAGCCCTTGCTTGGAAGTGTACTTCGCCAGACTGCCAAGAACCGTGCCCCCATCCAGGCCAAGTTGGCGAGACACGGTAGTGATGACACCATAGGCCTTGTTGATCTCTCCACCAGGATGCTCTTGCCAGCATACTTGGGGTCCAATATGTACGCTGTGGCATGTATGGGCTTCAGGCAGAAGTTTTTTTATTTCAGAACTGCAGTTACCTCTGCTTGGAGCAACAGTGAAGTGGGCAGGGTAGTACGGATTTCTTCTCTTACATCTACAAGCAGAGTCTGAACATAAGACAGAATGGCACTGTGTCCGTCAATCCGTGCAATGGCTACTGCTATAGGTTTCAGGAGTTTCAGGCTGCTTACCACTCTCACAAAATACATAATCCAGGAGGATCCTCTTGATGGGGCTGTCCATATTGGCAGACTGTGATATAGCCATTTCTTGGAGAGACTCCTTCCCCTCCAGGAGACTGTCAAACATGATGACAACACCACCCCAATGGGTGTTGCTTGGCAGCTTCAATGTGGTGCTCTTATTCTTCTCTTATTCTAACCATTCCCTTGGCTCTCTTGTAGAGTGTATCCATTGTTTTCAGTGTCATGATGTCCTCGAGGAGCAGATTCAATGCATGAGCAGCATATCCAATGGGTGTGATGTGAGGCTAGGACTCTTCCACTTTAAACAAAGCAGCCTTCATGTTCACAGAATTGTCTGTCACCAGTGCAAATACCTTCTGTGGTCCATGGTCATTGATGACTACCTTCAGCTCATCTGCAATGAAGAGACCGGTGGGTCTGTTGTCCCTTGTGTCTGTGCTCTTGTAGAATACTGGTTGAGGGGTGGAGATGATGTAGTTAATTATTCCTTGCCCATGAACATTCGACCACCCATCAGAGATGATTGCAATACAGTCTGATTTCTCTATAATTTGCTTGACCTTCACTTGAACTCTGTTGAACTCTGCATCCAGCAAATGAGTAGATAAAGCATGTCTGGTTGGAGGGGTGTATGCTGGGCGAAGAACATTCAGAAATCCCTTCCAATACACATTGTCTGTGAGCATCAGAGGTGAACCAGTTGCATACACAGCTCGAGCAAGACATTCATCAGCATTTCTCTGACTACGTTCCTTCATTGAGTTAAAAAAAACTTCTGATTCCAGGAGGACCATGAGCTGTTGCTATCGATAAGGTGTCTGATTCATCATTTTCACCTCAAATAGAAGTAGAGGTTATTTGTTGTGAGCGCTGATGGAACTTTATGCACTTGGCCAGATGATTCTGCATCTTTGTTGCATTCTTTACATATGATTTGCCACAGTATTTGCAAAGGTCCACAGCTTTTCATTCTACATTAGCTGCAGTGAAATGTCTCTACACATCAGATAGTGCCCGTGGCATTTTCCTGTCAAGATTAGAAAAAAAGAGAATAGAATTCCATGTACAGATAAATAGTTAAGCAGTTAGATTAAACATAGATACTCTCAGAAAGGTCCTAGAGGATGGAAACAGGTGAATTAACACTCCTCAGTTAGCAGGCTTAAGCAAGCTAAAACCCAGATGGTAGCAAAAACTAACTAGCAGAAATTGTTAACAAGTTAGAAATAATTTAAACACACTTTGCTGTAGGCTACTGTAGGACACACGAACAAACAAACGGTCAAATGTTTCTGCACCATTCTGTGTGACACAAAACCCAGAACAGTAGCTGTGTGTGTATCTTTTGTACTTCTGCTAAATCAATGCTAGCGCAAGAGCATTTTAAATGTTTGCAATTTGTGAGCATGCATTTGCCAGTTTCCTTTTGTATGAGTTGAGCCAGTCTCTCTGGGAGACCTTGACCTTTCTTCTGAAATAGTGAGAAAAATCTTAATGCTGTAGAGCCAGTGTCTAGCCTATCAGTTAGTCAATGGGCCGTTGGTATTTGGACTTGCTGCTGCGCCAGCCTTCTAATGTGAAAACATTCATTGAGCAGACAGAGGGAGAGAGAAAGAGTGGCAGACTGGTGATCTGTCTGGGCCGTGACACTGCTTTCTAAAACTCCACACACAAACACTCACAATGCTCCAGTGTCTGACAGCAGTACCATAATGGCATTGCAGCCTCTCTCTGATTACCAGCTCAGGGACACTAATACAGACACTGATTAACAATCACCACCAGACAAATGAGGAATATCATCGTCCTGTCACTCAACACACTTCCCTGTGAAAACACAACTGTCTGAAAATGGAAATATTTAGATGTGCACTGAATTATATGTTCTGAGCTTGATCACTTCTGTTCCGGGCTTTTGGTTCTGTGTTGTGATTAGGGATTAACATGGGAAACCGAGATACCGGGACTGTCGAGAGAACACTTCACATTTCCTGAAAAATAAAATGAGAAGACCTGGGAAATTACAACATTTTCCTCCAATGTGGCACTAATGCAATTCCACAAAGTACACAACATGCGCTGCAGCAGCAGATTAGCAAAAATAAATGTAATAGCATATTATCTAAACAGGTTGTCGCATGGAAGCCTTTAGCCTAGGCCCTTAGCATATCTACTTCACACAAAGTCGCCATAAATTCAAACCACACGCATAATTGACACTGCCGGGCTTCACACAGGACCTGAATGCAGTTAATACAGGAAACCTCTTCAGTATAGCCTATAAAACAATGTGTTCTACTTGAGCTGTCAATGTGACTTTTAAGACAGTCACAAATTTGAAAGGTCTATGCACAATTCACTACATAGGTCTTAATTCAGAGGCATGAGGGAAAATCTTCTCCTGTCCTAGAGCCTAGGCTATTGTCCTATCCAGTCCCAACCCCACTGAAACCCAACATCCTGACTCACATAAACATCCCCAACTTTGGCCTCACAAATGGCACAGCAGTCTAATGCACTGCATCGCAGAGCTAGAGGCATCACTCAGACCTGGGTTTCGATCCCAGGCTGTGCCACAATTGGCCCAGCATCGTCTGGGTCAGGGGAAGGTTTGGATGGCCAGGATGTCCTTGTCCCATCGTGCTCTAGCGACTCCTGTGGCATACCAGGCGCATGCACGCTGACTTCGGTCGCCAGTTGTAAGGTGTTTCCACAGACACATTGGGTTAAGAAGCAGTGTGTCAAGAAGCTGTGCGGAGACCTTCTCCTCTCCCGAGTCCGTACGGGAGTTGCAGCGATGGGACAAGACTGTAACTACCAATTGGATACCACGATAAAGGGGTATATATATATATATATTATAGTGATAATTCTATATTTATTCTGTAATCCAGAGGTTGTATTATCAAAGTACGTCTCTTACCTATGCATGTCAAAATACTGCTGAAACATTTCCCCCACTTCTCTGTGCTGTCTCGCATTGCTGCCCATATGAGAGCATAGTTAGAGAATGTGGATCAACAAATGGTATGAGAAAAACATTTCTAACAGACTTCCACATTATTCATGATCTGACCTGCTATCTAAATAATCAACTCGACTTTACCAAATATAGGAGACATTCTGTCTTTTGTTGAAGGAAGTTATCAAGTTCAGTTACCTTGGTAATTTGACTGTCGTTTGACTCCCGTTACAAAGTTTATATGAGGAACATGGTAACCCTCAAAAATGTCTTGTTTCACAATTCACAACAATGATAGTTACTCTATCATTACTAAATATCAGTTTCATTTTCTCTGAAATCTTTACATAGTGGCGCAGCCAAGACAACAAGGTGGAGCAGCACCCCTCTTTTTTGGGGGAGAACTCTTTCACAGTGACCATATCTTGGTTTTAAATGCTTTAAATGGGACTCTGGATAAATATGAATTATTCCCCGTATTGAAAATTGGTTGATTTTATATGAAAATATGAATTTCCTAGTTGTGATGTGCCGTGCTCTGTGTTAGGCTGGGATAGGCTGCTGTGTGGCTGTTGATGTAGAGCCAAGACTGGCAGGGAACACTCAGACTGGTTGGTGGGTGATTGAGAAGCACTAGGATGTTTAATAAGAGATGATGAGAGATGTATGGCTGGTAGGGACTCCTCATTGCAAGTCCCTCCCTCCCTCCCTCCCTCCCTCCCTCCCTCCCTCCCTCCCTCCCTCTCCCTCTCCCGACTTACCTACCTACGTACCTACGTACCTAGAGAGCAGAAAAGGCTTAAAATCTAGAAAAACACATCCTGTCATAATAGGAAACAAATCCCCTGCCAGAAACACATTCCAAATTATTCTGTTCTGATTGCAAATCTATTTTCTTGGAATTGGAGAGTTTCATTGTTCTGTCCACGTTCCCGACAGACACAGCCTTTCCCTACTCTCCAGAACCCTGAGGTAATCCCCAATTACAAACAGGGTGTTAGTGATGCTGCTACAGGATTCAGGATGCATTGAACACAAACAGAAAACCCCCAAGAACAGTCAAATAAAATAATTTGCTGCAATGAATCAATAAGATCAGTTCTGAATACATTACATGGGATCATTTAAAAGTAAATTAATAAGAATCCATTAGTCATAAAAAGTGTTTTAATAACATTTGGATTCGTAAATAGAAAGGTGTAGGTCACTTGTTGTGGCCTCATCTGCAGGTATTTTGAGCACTCTTGTTGGTAGCACTATTAGGAGTTCAAGCAGACCAGGGTTGTGATGTGACAGTAATACTAATCACCTGGTAAAAGCCGCAGGCTAATGCAGGTGAAACAATTGAATACATGCATCACAATCACAGGCCTTCCCTAGTTCTCCATGCCTTCATTACTGGAATAATGAGAAATCTGTGAAATACAGTTTGGGGGTGATTACAGAGAGAACAGGCGAGAGGGAGGAGAGTGAGAGAGAGAAGTGAAGGAGAGCAGGAGAGAAACAGGAGAATGGGAATGATAGAGAATTAATTAAAGAGATGAGAATGAGAGACAGAGAAAGAAAAACAGAGAAAGAGACTAGGATTCATCCATCCATTCAGATGGTCTAAGTGCTCTTGTCATCTCTGCCTGCCTCCACACAACACCGGTGAATGAGGTCTCAGGACCTTGAGCTTTATTTGTGGAAGACTAGTAAAATAAATGAGCAGTTTATGAATGACTGAGTCCAATAAGTGCTAGTCTCCAGGACTGGCCTCATTCAGGCAGAGTAATGATGGGTTAATGACTGGCCTCATTCAGGCAGAGTAATGATGGGGTAATGACTGGCCTCATTCAGGCAGAGACATTATGGGTAATGACTGGCCTCATTCAGGCAGAGAAATGATGGGGTAATGACTGGCCTCATTCAGGCAGAGTAATGATTGGGTAATGACTGGCCTCATTCAGGCAGAGAAATTATGGGGTAATGACTGGCCTCATTCAGGCAGAGTCATGATGGGGTAATGACTGGCTTCATTCAGGCAGAGTAATGATGGGGTAATGACTGGCCTCATTCAGGCAGAGAAATTATGGGGTCATGACTGGCCTCATTCAGGCAGAGAAATTATGGGTAATGACTGGCCTCATTCAGGCAGAGTAATGATGGGGTAATGACTGGTCTCATTCAGGCAGAGTAATGATGGGTAATGACTGGCCTCATTCAGGCAGAGAAATGATGTGTAATGACTGTCCTCATTCAGGCAGAGAAATGACGGGTAATGACTGGCCTCATTTAGGCAGAGAAATGATGTGTAATGACTGTCCTCATTCAGGCAGAGAAATTACGGGTAATGACTGGCCTCATTCAGACAGAGTAATTACTAGCCTCATTTAGGCAGAGTACTGACTGGCCTCATTCAGGCAGAGTAATGATGGGGTAATGACTGGCCTCACTCAGGCAGAGTAATGATGGGGGATGACTGGCCTCATTCAGGCAGAGTAATGATGGAGTAATGACTGGCCTCATTTAGGCAGAGTACTGACTGGCCTCATTCAGGCAGAGTAATGATGGGGTAATGACTGGCCTCATTCAGGCAGAGTAATGATGGGGTAATGACTGGCCTCATTTAGGCAGAGTACTAACTGGCCTCATTCAGGCAGATTAATGATGGGGTAATGACTGGCCTCATTCAGGCAGAGTAATGATGGGGTAATGACTGGACTCATTCAGGCAGAGTAATGATGGGGTAATGACTGGCCTCATTCAGGCAGAGTAATGATGGGGTAATGACTGGACTCATTCAGGCAGAGTAATGATGGGGTAATGACTAGCCTCATTCAGGCAGAGTAATGAGGGGTTAATGACTGGCCTCATTCAGGCAGAGTAATGAGGGGGTAATGACTGGCCTCATTCAGGCAGAGTAATGATGGGGTAATGACTGGCCTCATTCAGGCAGAGTAATGATGGGGTAATGACTGGCCTCATTCAGGCAGAGTCATGATGGGGTAATGACTGGCTTCATTCAGGCAGAGTACTGACTGGCCTCATTCAGGCAGAGTAATGATGGGGTAATGACTGGCTTCATTCAGGCAGAGTAATGATGGGGTAATGACTGGCCTCATTCAGGCAGAGAAATGATGTGTAATGACTGTCCTCATTCAGGCAGAGAAATGACGGGTAATGACTGGCCTCATTTAGGCAGAGAAATGATGTGTAATGACTGTCCTCATTCAGGCAGAGAAATTACGGGTAATGACTGGCCTCATTCAGACAGAGTAATTACTAGCCTCATTTAGGCAGAGTACTGACTGGCCTCATTCAGGCAGAGTAATGATGGGGTAATGACTGGCCTCACTCAGGCAGAGTAATGATGGGGGATGACTGGCCTCATTCAGGCAGAGTAATGATGGAGTAATGACTGGCCTCATTTAGGCAGAGTACTGACTGGCCTCATTCAGGCAGAGTAATGATGGGGTAATGACTGGCCTCATTCAGGCAGAGTAATGATGGGGTAATGACTGGCCTCATTTAGGCAGAGTACTAACTGGCCTCATTCAGGCAGATTAATGATGGGGTAATGACTGGCCTCATTCAGGCAGAGTAATGATGGGGTAATGACTGGACTCATTCAGGCAGAGTAATGATGGGGTAATGACTGGCCTCATTCAGGCAGAGTAATGATGGGGTAATGACTGGACTCATTCAGGCAGAGTAATGATGGGGTAATGACTAGCCTCATTCAGGCAGAGTAATGAGGGGTTAATGACTGGCCTCATTCAGGCAGAGTAATGAGGGGGTAATGACTGGCCTCATTCAGGCAGAGTAATGATGGGGTAATGACTGGCCTCATTCAGGCAGAGTAATGATGGGGTAATGACTGGCCTCATTCAGGCAGAGTCATGATGGGGTAATGACTGGCTTCATTCAGGCAGAGTACTGACTGGCCTCATTCAGGCAGAGTAATGATGGGGTAATGACTGGCTTCATTCAGGCAGAGTAATGATGGGGTAATGACTGGCCTCATTCATGCAGAGTAATGATGGGGTAATGACTGGCCTCATTCAGGCAGAGTAATGATGGGGTAATGACTGGCCTCATTCAGGCAGAGTAATGATGGGGTAATGACTGGCCTCATTCAGGCAGAGTAATGATGGGGTAATGACTGGCCTCATTCAGGCAGAGTAATGATGGGGTAATGACTGGCCTCATTCAGGCAGAGTAATGATGGGGTAATGACTGGCCTCATTCGGGCAGAGTAATGATGGGGTAATGACTGGCCTCATTCAGGCAGAGTAATGATGGGGTAATGACTGGCTTCATTCAGGCAGAGTAATGATGGGGTAATGACTGGCTTCATTCAGGCAGAGTAATGATGGGGTAATGACTGGCCTCATTCAGGCAGAGTAATGATGGGGTAATGACTAGCCTCATTCAGGCAGAGTAATGATGGGGTAATGACTGGCCTCATTCAGGCAGAGTAATTATGGGGTAATGACTGGCCTCATTCAGGCAGAGTCATGATGGGGTAATGACTGGCTTCATTCAGGCAATGATGGGGTAATGACTGGCCTCATTCAGGCAGAGAAATTATGGGGTCATGACTGGCCTCATTCAGGCAGAGAAATTATGGGTAATGACTGGCCTCATTCAGGCAGAGTAATGATGGGGTAATGACTGGCCTCATTCAGGCAGAGTAATGATGGGTAATGACTGGCCTCATTCAGGCAGAGAAATGATGTGTAATGACTGTCCTCATTCAGGCAGAGAAATGACGGGTAATGACTGGCCTCATTTAGGCAGAGAAATTATGTGTAATGACTGTCCTCATTCAGGCAGAGAAATTACGGGTAATGACTGGCCTCATTCAGACAGAGTAATTACTAGCCTCATTTAGGCAGAGTACTGACTGGCCTCATTCAGGCAGAGTAATGATGGGGTAATGACTGGCCTCACTCAGGCAGAGTAATGATGGGGGATGACTGGCCTCATTCAGGCAGAGTAATGATGGAGTAATGACTGGCCTCATTTAGGCAGAGTAATGATGGGGTAATGACTGGCCTCATTCAGGCAGAGTAATGATGGGGTAATGACTGGCCTCATTTAGGCAGAGTACTAACTGGCCTCATTCAGGCAGAGTAATGATGGGGTAATGACTGGCCTCATTCAGGCAGAGTAATGATGGGGTAATGACTGGCCTCATTCAGGCAGAGTAATTATGGGGTAATGACTGGCCTCATTCAGGCAGAGTCATGATGGGGTAATGACTGGCTTCATTCAGGCAGAGTAATGATGGGGTAATGACTGGCCTCATTCAGGCAGAGAAATTATGGGGTCATGACTGGCCTCATTCAGGCAGAGAAATTATGGGTAATGACTGGCCTCATTCAGGCAGAGTAATGATGGGGTAATGACTGGCCTCATTCAGGCAGAGTAATGATGGGGTAATGACTGGCCTCATTCAGGCAGAGTAATGATGGGGTAATGACTGGCTTCATTCAGGCAGAGTACTGACTGGCCTCATTCAGGCAGAGTAATGATGGGGTAATGACTGGCTTCATTCAGGCAGAGTAATGATGGGGTAATGACTGGCCTCATTCATGCAGAGTAATGATGGGGTAATGACTGGCCTCATTCAGGCAGAGTAATGATGGGGTAATGACTGGCCTCATTCAGGCAGAGTAATGATGGGGTAATGACTGGCCTCACTCAGGCAGAGTAATGATGGGGGATGACTGGCCTCATTCAGGCAGAGTAATGATGGAGTAATGACTGGCCTCATTTAGGCAGAGTAATGATGGGGTAATGACTGGCCTCATTCAGGCAGAGTAATGATGGGGTAATGACTGGCCTCATTTAGGCAGAGTACTAACTGGCCTCATTCAGGCAGAGTAATGATGGGGTAATGACTGGCCTCATTCAGGCAGAGTAATGATGGGGTAATGACTGGACTCATTCAGGCAGAGTAATGATGGGGTAATGACTGGCCTCATTCAGGCAGAGTAATGATGGGGGAATGACTGGACTCATTCAGGCAGAGTAATGATGGGGTAATGACTAGCCTCATTCAGGCAGAGTAATGAGGGGTTAATGACTGGCCTCATTCAGGCAGAGTAATGAGGGGGTAATGACTGGCCTCATTCAGGCAGAGTAATGAGGGGGTAATGACTGGCCTCATTCAGGCAGAGTAATGATGGGGTAATGACTGGCCTCATTCAGCCAGAGTAATGATGGGGTAATGACTGGCCTCATTTAGGCAGAGTACTGACTGGCCTCATTCAGGCAGAGTAATGATGGGGTAATGACTGGCTTCATTCAGGCAGAGTAATGATGGGGTAATGACTGGCCTCATTCATGCAGAGTAATGATGGGGTAATGACTGGCCTCATTCAGGCAGAGTAATTGATGGGGTAATGACTGGCCTCATTCAGGCAGAGTAATGATGGGGTAATGACTGGCCTCATTCAGGCAGAGTAATGATGGGGTAATGACTGGCCTCATTCAGGCAGAGTAATGATGGGGTAATGACTGGCCTCATTCAGGCAGAGTAATGATGGGGTAATGACTGGCCTCATTCGGGCAGAGTAATGATGGGGTAATGACTGGCCTCATTCAGGCAGAGTAATGATGGGGTAATGACTGGCTTCATTCAGGCAGAGTAATGATGGGGTAATGACTGGCTTCATTCAGGCAGAGTAATGATGGGGTAATGACTGGCCTCATTCAGGCAGAGTAATGATGGGGTAATGACTAGCCTCATTCAGGCAGAGTAATGATGGGGTAATGACTGGCCTCATTCAGGCAGAGTAATGATGGGGTAATGACTGGCCTCATTCAGGCAGAGTAATGATGGGGTAATGACTGGCCTCATTCAGGCAGAGTAATGATGGGGTAATGACTGGCCTCATTCAGGCAGAGTAATGATGGGGTAATGACTGGCCTCATTCAGGCAGAGTAATGATGGGGTAATGACTAGCCACATTCAGGCAGAGTAATGATGGGGTAATGACTGGCCTCATTCAGGCAGAGTAATGATGGGGTAATGACTGGCCTCATTCAGGCAGAGTAATGATGGGGTAATGACTGGCCTCATTCAGGCAGAGTAATGATGGGGTAATGACTAGCCACATTCAGGCAGAGTAATGATGGGGTAATGACTGGCCTCATTCAGGCAGAGTAATGATGGGGTAATGACTGGCCTCATTCAGGCAGAGTAATGATGGGGTAATGACTGGCCTCATTCAGGCAGAGTAATGATGGGGTAATGACTGGCCTGATGGCCTATTTAGACGTTTGTCTCCATAAAAATGCTACATATAGGTAGTAGTGGATGATGCCATGCTATTCCCAGTGAGCTGTGTGATATTAGGATCACTCACTACAAGATAACTACTGTAATATAGCAACAGGTTTACAGCTATAGACTTCACTTCATAGTCCGTTTGGTTCAACCTTTGAGGATGTGGATGAGCTACAGTGAATAATTGAACAAAAATGATTTAAAGATACAGGTGCTGTTGATGTTGTTGTACAGCAGACATGCTTTATTTTCTTTGTCACCCACCATTAATCCATTTCCAGATTATTGGGACGAAGTGAAGTCTTTGGTGGCTGTCTTTTAAAGTCCCCATTTACGTCTCTTATAGACATGTTTTCAACACACCAAACACAAATGCCTTGAGTGCTTTTCCTTTACAAGCTGTAGGGTAGCGTCTACCTGCTCTCCAGATCTCATCTCTGTGTCCTCGACTGGGTCGGAAAAAGAGCCCGCGTGTCAATCAAAGCAGCAGCGCAGGGAGGGGAGCAAACAGAGCCCCAAGTGAAGGCTGTAGGACAACTCACTGCCATAGAATCAACCAAACCACTCTTTCTTTCAGTCACTAGTAATATATGCCATTTATCAGACGCTTTTATCCAAAGCGACTTACAGTCATGTGTGCATACATTCTACGTATGGGTGGTCCCGGGGATCGAACCCACTACCCTGGCGTTACAAGCGCCATGCTCTACCAACTGAGCTACAGGGACCACACACTACTCACACCATACAAACTGCATTACCACCATCTATCCCCTTCATGTCTTTGTTTTTGGAATGTCTCTTCACCGCATCATCATTCTACCTTCTGAACATGGCGTCATTTCAGCTCATTGGTCAAAACAGAAGTCAGACACCCACAGAATGAAAATGTGTATGGTTGCATTAATCATACGATGGTGTAGTACCTCTGAACACACACTGGGGGTTGAAAAGACAAGGGGAAGTGTAATGAAAAGAAAGGAAAAAGCCAGAAACACACAGAATGACCCAGTGGATGTGCAGTAAAAGTGTTGTGTTATTAAGAGAAAGCCAGTGGAAGCCGGTTTCTAAACAGTGGAAGTCAGGGCAGGGCAGCGAAGGGCGATCTGGGCTAGATAGTACCGAGAAGCCTGGGAGCCTCCCATTGTTGGATCTAATTGGGCACACTAGCGGATTACTGCAGCTTTGCCCAAAGATTCCGGCTGGTTCCATTGTGTCACAATCAAAGTGTCTGGAACAGCCTGGCTGGACTCATTGTTTGTCTGTTTTTTAGACTGTGGAGAAGAATCAGAGATAGAGGCAGAGAGAGAGAAAGACAAAGAGAGACAGAGAGAGAGAGACAGAAAGAGAGAGAGAGAGAGACAGAGTGACAGAGACAAAAAGGGAGAGAGAGAGAAACAGAGAGAGACAGAGACAAAAAGGGAGAGAGAGAGAGATGCTGTAGGTGGTTGATCCAGAGGTGATGAGCTGTTAGCGAGATGGAGGAATTACTATGGTGATAATGGGTGTTTAATGTACACCTAAAGACATGAACTCTCCTATGAAGAATAGGCATAGAAATTCACTCCGCAAAGGCAAATAAAATACTCTAAAAAACATCTCTCTATATTCTTTATCATCCAAAACATCAATCTTACTTCATAGGAATCTTATTGAGCATTACTGCCTGCGATAGATAGTCATCAAACGAAAACCCAAATAAGATTTGATGATCCAGGGTCTGATTTATATCTGAAATAAGAACCGATAGACATCGCTAGCTGGCTCAATCTCTGCTGTGAAAGAGAACACAAAGCACAAAAGGCTATAACTTGTCTTCTGTTTACATCTCAGTCTTTGTCGTTCGCTTTCTGTTCTGATGGAGATTACTTTAATCTTCCCCATCTCTCCCTGCAATCTCCTGCCTGTTCCCTATTTCTTATACAAAGGCCAATTTGTGGACACACATTAGAGATTATGAGTGGTTTGTGAATGAGAGAGTTTCACTCAAGGTGGATTGCTGTCTAAGGTAGACAGTTACAGCACAGTCTCAGACTGCTGCATGTCTTCAGAGCAGAACTTGGTTTGATGCTTCATTAGAATGTTGCCTGGTGTGTTTCTGATTGAGGGGCTTGGTTGCGTAACAGTTTATTTTGTGCAGGATGAAAACAGAATGAAAGGAGAACAGATGAAAGGAGAACATGGCCCTAGGATGAAAAGTATGCTTGTAGTGTGTGTGTCAACAGAATAAAATGTGTTCTCATAACTTGAGTACAAAGTAATATAACACCAACCTGCCTTCACATGAGCAAGACAGAGTGAACCAATAAAGTATACAAATCTCTGTTATACACTGTACTCTGACTGCTCTCATCACCCCAGGTAGAACATAATTACACATATTTACTCCATTTCATGGAGTCAAGACAAATTACCCAATAATGTCTTCAAATAACAGTGATGAAAACATGCCTAAGGGTGAGGAACAGTGTGTACTGATGTCTGTAGACTCAAGCTGTGCCCTCCTAACACCACAGGTGCAATACACTTTGTAGACTGAGAACACCAATAACGAGTCATAAGACATCCAGGCTACTACACCCAAAGGAAGAATATGTGCCAGGTGTGTGCTTTATCACTGATATGTCCCTGTTTCTCCTCTCTAGACTTGACCCTCGTCACTCTCTCAGACTCGCTCCATCAGCCGGAGGCTTAGAAGAGTAACCAATTCGTCCTGTGCCTAGACGTTGTGCACCAAGACACGCACAGATCAACACAGACAAACAGAAACATGCAGATAGACAGGAAAGCCATGTCCGCATCACGTCAATTGAGATAGTGTCTTTTTTGTTTGAAAAGGAACCACCTTGCTCATCTCAGTGAAGGATTAGTGATGCTCTGTGTGACTCATGTTTCTCTGTCTTGCTTGTGTAACTAACAGGGTATCAAACCCCGGGTCATTGGGACAGCTCAACAACAAGTTAGCCTGCTGCGATGAAGCCTGGGGCAAGTTTCGAGTTGTATTAGTCGTATGTGGAGTTGAGACCTTGACTGAGTTCCCCCAAAAATACATAATAGTATTTTTTGTCTGGAAATTCATCCGCAGGCCTACAAAAGGCAGTTGCTCATCCCTGTACTATACTTAGTCCAAGCATTGTCTGCTCTCAGGCAAGGTTATATTAGCTCACGTGGACATACCATAGAGTTGGATAGAGGGCATACTTATTCCAAAGCTTGTTTTAGCATGTGCAGCACCAACTAGGGCTTGCTATGGGTTCAGGAAGGATGACAGAATTCCATACAGGTCAGCAGAAAGAGTCAGACAATTACTTATACTTCTGAGCAAACATTCCATAACTGTGGGAGGCAGTAAATCACCATTCTTGGCGTTATACCTGTTCAGACTATACACACTCCAGCACAGTAGCTGGTGCAATGCACAATTTCAGTTTAGTTACTAACTGCCAATACACTCATACACCAATGCCTTCACAGAAGAGGCCATCACAAAGATAGGAGATGAGACAAACTTATCTCACAACTACACCACTTATCTGCACAAAGAAAGGGAGGCTCTTCCCTGTAACAATGTCCTCACTAAAACATTATGTTCCTCAAGGTCTTCAGATCAATTATAGATTGGTGTTCATGACTCCTGTTCCTCAGTTCTCCATCATGAGTTCTCTCTATGGGTTTCAGCAGCCCCTCACAACTCTTTAGAAGTAACTATCCTAAAATGATCTATTGGCGCCCACAGGTGGAGCCGCTATTCTAAGTACAACAGTGGAGAGATGAGAAACTCAGGGGGTGGGCCAAGACAGTCTCAAAGTGAGGAACCAACGCTTTTCACAACATTTGGTGAAAATCCTCTTGGGGAAACTGGATGGAACTGGCTGAGTGAGATGTGTTTTTCCCTCTCTTTCTTGTTCTTCTCACGTGTTTGCGCTCCCCTGTGGCTCTCATAATCTGGCAGATAGATAGTGCCCAATGCATGGACAGAGAGAGGGAAGTAGGAAAGAGAGATGGATGGAAAGAGGAAAATATAGGAGAGAAAGACAGGAGAGAAAGACAGGAGAGAGAGAGAGAGAGAGAGAGAGAGAGAGAGAGAGAGAGAGAGAGAGAGAGACCATTAAGAGAGAGAGAGAGAGCCATTAAATTCTACAACCACCTAAAAGGAAGCGATTCACAAACCTTCCATAACAAAGCCATCACAAACAGAGAGATGAACCTGGAGAAGAGTCCCCTAAGCAAACTGGTCCTGGGGCTCTGTTCACAAACACAAACACACCCTACAGAGCCCCAGGACAACAGCACAATTAGACCCAACCAAATCATGAGAAAACAAAAAGATAATTACTTAACACATTGGAAAGAATTAACAAAAAAACAGAGCAAACTAGAATGCTATTTGGCCCTACACAGAGAGTACACAGCGGCAGAATACCTGACCACTGTGACTGACCCAAAATTAAGGAAAGCTTTGACTATGTACAGACTCAGTGAGCATAGCCTTGCTATTGAGAAAGGCCGCCGTAGGCAGACATGGCTCTCAAGAGAAGACAGGCTATGTGCTCACTGCCCACAAAATGAGGTGGAAACTGAGCTGCACTTCCTAACCTCCTGCCCAATGTATGACCATATTAGAGAGACATATTTCCCCCAGATCACACAGATCCACAAAGAATTCGAAAACATATCCAATTTTGAAAAACTCCCATACCTACTGGGTGAAATTCCACAGTGTGCCATCACAGCAGCAAGATTTGTGACCTGTTGCCACGAGAAAAGGGCAACCAGTGAAGAACAAACACCATTGTAAATACAACCCATATTTATGCTTATTTATTTTATCTTGTGTCCTTTAATTATTTGTACATTGTGTATATGTGTGTATATATATATATATATATATATATATATATATATATATATATATATATATGTATATATGTATATATATATATATATATATGTATGTATATATATATATATATATATATATAATATGACATTTGTAATGTCTTTACTGTTTTGAAACTGTTGTATGTGTAATGTTTACTGTTAATTTTTGTTGTTTTTCACTTTATATATTCACTTTGTATGTTGTCTACCTCACTTGCTTTGGCAATGTTAACACATGTTTCCCATGCCAATAAAGCCCTTGAATTGAATTGAATTGAGAGAGAGAGAGAGAGAGAGAGAGAGATAAAGCAATAAATAAATGGACATCATGGGGGAAAACCTCACAAGGCCTCTCAGAAGGAGTAGCCAATGAATGGCTGTAATTCCAATGTGCATTACAACATTAGAGAGATTCTGATTTTGGGAAGCAGATGAACTGGAATTGAACCGTTGTGAGCTCCTCCTGGGGCTGGGGTTTTAGATACAGCATTCCCTCTGATCTCTACAACTGCTTCTGACTGACTTAAACATCCCCCAGCTGGGTATACAGTGGGGCAAAAAAGTATTTAGTCAGCCACCAATTGTGCGAGTTCTCCCACTTAAAAAGATGAGAGAGGCCTGTAATTTTCATCATAGATACACTTCAAATATGACAGACAAAATGAGGGGAAAAAATCCAGAAAATCACATTGTAGGATTTTTAATGAATTTATTTGAAAATTATGGTGGAAAATAAGTATTTGGACACCTACAAACAAGCAAGATTTCTGGCTCTCACAGACCTGTAACTTCTTCTTTAAGAGGCTCCTCTGTCCTCCACTCGTTACCTGTATTAATGGCACCTGTTTGAATTATCAGTATAAAAGACACCTGTCCACAACCTCAAACAGTCACACTCCAAACTCCACTATGGCCAAGACCAAAGAGCTGTCAAAGGACACCAGAAACAAAATTGTAGACCTGCACCAGGCTGGGAAGACTGAATCTGCAATATGTAAGCAGCTTGGTTTGATGAAATCAACTGTGGGAGCAATTATTAGGAAATGGAGGACATACAAGACCACTGATAATCTCCCTCGATCTGGGGCTCCACACAAGATCTCACCCCATGGGGTCAAAATGATCACAAGAATGGTGAGCAAAAATCCCAGAACCACACGGGGGGACCTAGTGAATGACCTGCAGAGAGCTGGGACCAAAGTAACAAAGCCTATCATCAGTAACACACTACGCCGCCAGGGACTCAAATCCTGCAGTGCCAGACATGTCCCCCTGCTTAAGCCAGTACATGTCCAGGCCCATCTGAAGTTTGCTAGAGAGCATTTGGATGATCCTGAAGAAGATTGGGAGAATGTCACGTGGTCAGATGAAACCAAAATATAACTTTTGGGTAAAAACTCAACTCATCGTGTTTGGAGGACAAAGAATGCTGAGTTGCATCCAAAGAACACCATCCCTACTGTGAAGCATGGGGGTGGAAACATCATGCTTTGGGGCTGTTTTTCTCCAAAAGGGACCAGGTCGACTGATCCGTGTAAAGGAAAGAATGAATGGGGCCACGTATCGTGAGATTTTGAGTGAAAACCTCCTTCCATCAGCAAGGGCATTGAAGATGAAACGTGGCTGGGTCTTTCAGCATGACAATGATCCCAAACACACCGCCCGGGCAACGAAGGAGTGGCTTCGTAAGAAGCATTTCAAGGTCCTGAAGTGGCCTAGCCAGTCTCCAGATCTCAACCCCATAGACAATGTTTGGAGGGAGTTGAACGTCTGTGTTGCCCAGCAACAGCCCCAAAACATCACTGCTCTAGAGGAGATCTGCATGGAGGAATGGGCCAAAATACCAGCAACAGTGTGTGAAAACCTTGTGAAGACTTACAGAAAACGTTTGACGTCTGTCATTGCCAACAAAGGGTATATAACAAAGCATTTTGTCTGTCATAGTTGAAGTGTACCTATGATGTAAATTACAGGCCTCTCTCATCTTTTTAAGTTTTCTTAATTTTTTTATTTTTTGTATTTAACTAGGCAAGTCAGTTAAGAACAAATTCTTATTTTCAATGACGGCCTAGGAACAGTGGGTTAACTGCCTGTTCAGGGGCAGAACGACAGATTTGTACCTTGTCACCTCCGGGATTTGACCTTGCAACCTTCTGGTTACTAGTCCAACGCTCTAAACACTAGGCTACCCTGCCGCCCCAGGGTAGCCTAAGTGGGAGAATTTGCATAATTGGTGGCTGACTAAATACTTTTTTGCCCCACTGTATAGGATATCCCATTTGCCAACTCAACTCCCTGTGGCTCTGTGGTCTCCATTCCCTCCTCATCTCCATTCACATCAACAATACCAAACTGATCTGGCCACCTTCTGGAAATCAATGCTTTCAGTTAATTGATGACACGTTGTCTCTTTTAATAAGGTTTAGTGGGAGGAAAGGAGAGAGCTTGCAAGCAAGCATTTCATTGTACTGCTAACACCTGCTGTATCCTGTGCACGTCACAAATACTCTTTGATTGGATTTTGAAAGGGAATGTTTAGTGTTTGCGGATCTATGCTGAGATAGGGAAACGACCATAACTAGTAACCAGTAATCTGACTGAAGGCATTATGGTGGAAGCACTTTGCTATCACCAGCTCAATAAAGCTCAACATTGGGAGCAGCAAGCAGTGAATGACTTTTCATTTTCTCTTCTTCATTCTTCTATCTTTTCTCTAGCTCCTGCGCCTTATAAGGATGTGATTTGATTTGTTTTATATCTTAGTGGGAGGTTAGGTCCCAGGATGCACGATTTTAACACTTGCCTCTTCATTAGCCTTGATGATAAAGCGCTGCTAGTTTTGGTTTTAGTATGCTGCTGTCTGCAGAACCTCAGCCACTAAAGTTGATTTGAGAGAGTGTTTCTGAGTGAGTTATCTCGACTGAGTGGCTCTGTTTGATGAGGGGTTTATTTATGCGGGGGAGTTTGTTTGCTTTTTAATATTAAACACCAAAACAGACTTATCTCCCCTGCAGTTAAAACCGTTTCAATATCAGTGTCTCCCACACACCACAACATATCTGTCCCCTCCCCGCTCTAACCACTAGGCAGGGTAGCCAGTATGATAAAAAACATGATATATCACACCTTATCAGTATGATAAAAAACATTATATATCACACCTTATCAGTATGATAAAAAACATGATATATCACACCTTATCAGTATGATAAAAAACATGATATATCACACCTTATCAGTATAATAAAAAACATGATATATCACACCTTATCAGTATAATAAAAAACATGATATATCACACCTTATCAGTATGATAAAAAACATGATATATCACACCTTATCAGTATGATAAAAAAACATGATATATCACACCTTATCAGTATGATAAAAAACATGATATATCACACCTTATCAGTATGATAAAAAACACGATATATCACACCTTATCAGTATGATAAAAAACATGCTATATCACACCTTATCAGTATGATAAAAAAAACATGATATATCACACCTTATCAGTATGATAAAAAACATGATATATCACACCTTATCAGTATGATAAAAAACACGATATATCACACCTTATCAGTATGATAAAAAACATGCTATATCACACCTTATCAGTATGATAAAAAACATGATATATCACACCTTATCAGTATGATAAAAAACATGATATATCACACCTCAGTATGATAAAAAACATGATATATCACACCTTATCAGTATGATAAAAAACACGATATATCACACCTTATCAGTATGATAAAAAACATGCTATATCACACCTTATCAGTATGATAAAAAACATGATATATCACACCTTATCAGTATGATAAAAAACATGATATATCACACCTCAGTATGATAAGTGTATGAAAACAACACGAGAGCCAAACACACCCCGAAAATTACTCATTAGGATTTCATTAGCCTCTGGCATACAGACAACACCATGCCAGAAGAAAATATATATATATTAGGATAAATGTCTGCTTGCGACAACTTCTGCTGGGGCATTGATGAATACTAAATGCATAGATCCCAACAATAATAAAGATCCCAGCAGGTGATTGCACCCCCAGAATAACCAATGTCTCTCACCAGCGCCAATGCATTACCTGTGTCAATGGCCTTCTGAGTCACAGCAAGAGGTGAGATTATGTTGTGTCTACAGGAACAAGATTGCATTATAACTGCAATTGTTGTGATAGCTGAATATTGCTCTAAGAATATAGCCTCTCTCTCCTACTGTGAAAAACCGTAATATTGAGCGGGCAGAATCAAGCCCTAGACCAGTGAGAGGACAGGGAGGGATGGGAATATCAACACAGGAGAGAAAG